>NW_013671822.1:0-4616 GCF_000517525.1 Limulus polyphemus | reverse complement strand
CGTGTGTGTGTGAGAGAGAGAGAGAGAAAGAGAGAAAAGAAACGAAAGAATTATTGTTCGATCATAAAGCGAAAATTTCTTAGACACGCCTGACAGGAGAAAAATTGATAATTAACTTATCAGCAGCTTTCATCTAAGCAAAAAACTGTTTAAAAAATAAACAGTGCATACAAAATTTATATAATTAAAGTAACAAACGCTACAATAGGCTTTTGTTTATTCAAACTTTATTTATTTTGAAAATAATTCGTCTAATAACATATATATATACATTAAAACAGTACAGTTTCAAATTAGAGCGGAACACAGGACAAGTAACTAAATATTCTACTGTGTTAAGTGGTGTTAAAGGAGCTTGGAGTCTGATAGTGACACTCTGTTTTGGTGTTACTGTTTGTATCATTAGCATGTTATACGTATTGTGTGCTGCCGTTAGCTAGAATCTCATCAAAAATCTGGTTTTTGAAAACAATTCCAGGAAGTTATAAAACGTTCTTTTGAACTTCTGTTAGTTCAATGTGTTTAAACATTTGGTTCTTTTTTATATTCTTCATAACCCTAACGGGGATAAATATATATATTTACCCGGAAAGCAGGTTTCTTCTTTTGTTTGTCGTTAAGCCCAAAGCTACATAATGAGCTATTTCTTCTGTGCCCACCACAAGTATCAAAACCCGATGTTTAGCAGTGTGAGCCCTCAGACTTATTGCTGAACCACTGTGGGGGGGGGGGGGGTATCGCAACCCAATTTTTAGCGTTATATGCCCTCGGACTTACCACTGAACTACAGAGATTTTGGAAGTAATAAACGTGAAAAATGTTTGATACACTGACTTTGTTCTTAACAGTTTCGCAAACATTCTAAGCAGTTGCATAAATTTAGAAAGTAAAAATTAATAGTGGAAATTATATACTTAGAGAGCGCTATCTGCTGGTGGAAATTATCCTAAAAGCATTACCTGCTATTATGCAAATTGATCAGTGACTTATTTTTACTGTCTTTCTGTCTTTTATGCTTCATCTAGAAACCCTTCTGGATGTGCACTCAAGAATCGCTAACACTGACTCTGCATAAAACGAGTTTTCATACCGTGGAAAAGTTTGGTTTGTTTTGAATTTCACGCAAAGCTAGCTACTCGAGGGCTATCTGCGCTAGTCGTCCCTAATAGTGATAGGGAATGCAGCTGGTCAACATCACCTACCGCCAGTTTTAGGACTTTTCTTTTTAGACCAAATAGCGTAACTTGACTGCGACTCTTATAATACATCCACGTTACGAAAGAGCAAAGCGCGATTTATTTATTTGGGGGGGGGGCGGTAATGAGATGTGATTGTTTTGGTTTGTTTTGAATTTCGCGCAAAACTACACGAGGGCTATCTGCGCTAGTCGTTCCTAATAGTGATAGGGAATACAGCTGGTCAACATCACCAACCGCCGATTCTGGGGTTGTTTTTTAACAACGTATAGTGGGACTGATCATCACATTACAACACCCCGTGGCTGAATTGGCGAGCATGTTTGGTGACGGTGGTTCGAACCTGTGACCGGGCCACATTGTAAAAAGTGTTGTTGTAATAATAACTATTTAATTAAAGTGATGAATTAATAAAATTAATTAAATAGATTAACAATGTTATTAATGAGCAAATTAAAATATATTATGCATTTGTGTTTAGTACATCAATTTAATTTTTACCATTTTGCAAATATTTCAGAGGTTTTAACTTAGTGCACGTGTATGCTTTTTAAAAGTAATACATTGTTGGTAATTCTTCGTAGTTTATCGAAGTTTGTTTGTAATTAAGCACAAAGCTACACAATGGGCTATCTGTGCTCTGCCCACCACGGGTATCGAAACCCGGATTCTAGCGTTGTAAGTCCGCAGACATACCGCTGTGCCACTGGGGGGCATTTATCGAAGTTAAATTAATGGTTTAAGAAAGTGTTACCAGAACTGTCTTTTTAGCGACAATTTACTTAAAAGTCTTTGATACTTGGCATGCGTTCGAATCCCCCATCCCACCAAACATGCTCGCCCTTTCAGCCGTGAGGGCGTTATAATGTGACGGTCAATCTCACTATTCGTTGGTAAAAGAGTAGCCCAAAAGTTGACGGTGGGTGGTGATGACTAGCTGCCTTCCCTCTAGTCTTACACTGCTAAATTAGGGACGGCTAGCGCAGATAGCCCTCGTGTAGCTTTGCGCAAAATTCAACAAAAAAAAACAAGCAAACTTGGCATGCGCCATCTGTGTTGGAACCGTTCCATGCTCGGAAAGCAGAGTAGAACGATTAGGCTTAGACTGTATTTAAGATACATGTAATGGGAATGTAAATAATATGCCGTTTGTAAAGAAGTACACAATGTCACAAGCTAAATAAATCTAGGTCTAAGATATCAAAAATAGTATTTATTGGAGGTATGATTGCTAACTTCGATGTTAGGATAGTTTGTCCAACCAAAACAGTTGAAAATAATTTCAAATGAACTATTTATTGGTAAAGAGTATCCCAAGAGTTGGCGGTGGGTGGTGTAGACTAGCTGTCTTCCCTCTAGTCCTTCACTTTAAAATTAGGGACGGGTAGCACAGATAGCTCTCGAGTAGCTTTGAGCAAAATTCAACGCAACAAACAAACAAAACAGACTTTACATATAAAGCGACAAGGTTCTAATGTTTCTATGTCTTTTTTTTTTCATTATAACTCCCCCCATATTTGTCGTATTAAGCATCTCTGCTTATGTCAGGATAATTATAGTCTTTACAGTCATTCATGGTCTGCTGTCTAAACACATGGAACTTTTCACGTTTCGTAATAAGAGATCGTCAATCACAATATCGTGATGACCCGAACCTTGAACTACAACGTTCAAATCAGAGAGCTCCTTCTCCACACTTGCACATCACGTGAATTCAGCAGGTGAGGTGGCGCTTCTATTGATTAAAATTCCATTCATACGCGCAGCAACAAATTCATTGCTAAGGTTAATTGATAGCTTAACTATTGCATAATAACAATAAAGACATTACTTCCGGAATTCTCGTTGTTTTTTTTCCCTTGGATGCCCACGATCGGCACTATCCTTTCCAAGGACACCTCACACAAAAGCTGTTACTATACATACACGTAGTGACGTAGCCTCACAATTCGAGGCCATGGTGTACAGTTGCTTCTTTCCCACGAATGGTACTTGGGCAATTGTTTTACCTTGTGTTCGAGTTCAGGGTCAGATACCTGTCGCTATAACCAGACGAATTTTATATACTTTGAACATAGGCTTTAAAAACATTACGTCACTCGGGATTAAAACAATATTTACTGCTGATTACGTCACATTCTTCAAATATTAAAGATGCTTATTTTGTAATCATTAAACGAAACTTTTATCTATACCGTACAAGGGTGTCCACGGGGGGAGGGGGGTCAAGAGGGGCACGTGTGTCCCCCTGGAAAATGAGAAACATAATTCTTTATTTATTCATTCGGCATATGTATGTGAATTTTTTATTCAATTCACATAATTCCGCCCCCCCCCGGGAAACTTTGCCCCTCCTTGGAAAAATTTCTGCGGACGCCCCATGGCTATACATACGGATTAATTACGCTAGCCGTCCCAAATTTTGAACTGACAGACAAGAGGGAAGGGCACCCACTTTTGGGACTAGGCAGTTAATCAACAGCACCCATTTCTGGGACGACTCTAATTAGATAGTGAAATTTGATCGTCGCTCTTATAACACCTACGGGCCTAAAGTATGGAGTGCGAGTTAGGTTTTATTCCCATGTTTATAATTCAGGAAACAGATATGTCTTATGATAGAAGACAGCACACTTGTAGAGCAGAAAATACGTAGTTAAGGAAAACACGTACACTTATACATAAATATATTGTGATTTGAAACAACGGGTTTCTTCGGAAAGAAATTTCTACAGCACATATGAAGTAAGAACGATTAATCATGTAAATTCCTGTACACGAACGATGTTAAGTTTGTTTTTTTTCGTCAATGACAAAGTGTAGTTTTGTTTCTCCCTCTTAAAATTAGATGAAAACCCATCTTCTGTTCTGAGCCCGCAGAAATGGGGACACTAGATTAAAGTTGTCCCACATAGTTAACGCCGAATGGCCGTATGTAGTAGATGTAGTGTTATGTTACGTTTGGTCTCCAACGTACTTCACAGTGACAGCGACATTTGGTTTTTCTGGTCAACCTACGTGTAAAACGTCATCTTAAGTCTGAGGTTTTATCAGTATGTATCAGCTGGTAACATTAACGCCTCTCTAGAGGCTATCCAGTAATTTGTAACCTTGAAACACCTATTTCACAAAGTGCAATACTGTAACATTTATCCGGCAATGTATAACGTTGTAAAACCTATTATCATAGTAGTTATCCATTAACGAATAATAGTGTAACACCTATACGACAATGCGTATTATTGTAACACTTATCCGACAATATGTAATGTTGTAACAACTATCCGACAATGTGTATTATTGTAACACCTATCCCACAATGTGTAACGTTGTAGCACCTATCCTACAATATGTATTATTGTAACATCTTTCCGACAGTGTGTAACGTTGTAGCACCTATCCTACAATATGTATTATTGT
>NW_013671821.1:49454-52841 GCF_000517525.1 Limulus polyphemus | reverse complement strand
ACTTATAGCAGCTAACGAACAAATATAAGATGGTCGGTACTTATAGCAGCTAGTGAACAAATATACGATGGTCGGTACTTATAGCAACTAGTGAACAAATATAAGATGGTCGGTACTTATAGCAGCTAATGAACAAATATAAGAGGGTCGGTACTTATAGCAGCTAATGAACAAATATAAGAGGGTCGGTACTTATAGCATGGTTGGACTTATAGCAGCTAATGAACAAACTTAAATATAACAACCAATAGCACCTGAATTCTTGTCGCTGTCTATTTTTTTTTTTTCATTGTTCTTATTCCATTCTTTAAAAGATAAGTAAACACAGAGAAGGTCAAGTAAAAACACAAGAAACTATAAACATTGTTTTCTTTACAATAAAACACAAGAAACTAAAAACCTTGTTTTCTTTACAATAAAAATACAAGAAACTATAAACATTGTTCTCTTTACAACAAAAACTCAATAAAATACTAACCTTGTTTCCTTTACAATAACAACTCAATAAACTACTAACCTTGTTTCCTTTACAATAACAACTCAATAAAATACTAACCTTGTTTCCTTGACAATAAAAACTAAAGGAAACAAGGTTAGTATTTTAGGTTAGTATTTTATTGTAAATTGTTTCCTTTACAATAAAATACAAGAAACTACAAATCTTGTTTACAATAGGTTTTCATATCAGTATTGTAATCCTCACCTTCTTTACATTTTGGACACAGCCATTCTATTTCTTCCTTTTCCATCAGTTGCCCTTTCTGACGTGTAATTCCAACACATGATCCATGAAACCACTCCTCACAGCCATCACAGCCAATCATAAACCTTATAAAAAAAGTATAACAATCAAACTGTTAAAATGTGTCAATGAGTGATGTAATACCACTTCTAACATTTTACAGAATACAAGTTTATTACGTCTTAATGCAACATGCAAACGCTCATTTTATGTACGTGAGAGTACATAATTAACACAGTAAAACTTTTCAGAGAAATGCCGACAGCTCCACTGGAAATGTCACAGAAACTATTTAAGGTTTGGTTGATCAATTTGAAGCACTGCTTTCCACAACGTTTCTTTGTGTAAAGTTTGCTAATTTCTGGTACACTGCATGTAGCTTACTGGTTAAATGACTGAATAACACATTATAATCATTACAAATGTATAAAGTCCTGTTAAATCTCAAGAGATCTTGAGTTAGTGCCAAACATTTGCCAGTTGTGATTAGTGTTACAAACTGGTGAGTAGAAAAGCCTGTTAGTTGTAACAGTGTTGATAGGAATCTATAAAACTACACTGAACCAAGTTTATTTTTCGTTCTATTTAACTCCTTTTCCCCCTGCCAATTTCCTCATTATATTATGTATTCATAACCTGTTGTACAAAACCAACCAGCATAGATAATATCATGATGGATTTCCTATCTGATAGATGGAAGCCACAGGTTCTTCAAATGATGGATGTAAAATCAATTACTGACTTGGCCATCCAGAAGTTTGAAGCTTATTGAATAATTCGTAAGAAGCTGTTCAATGAGCATATGATGAATGAAAACTCTTTCCAAAACACAACTCGACCAAGACAGCTAGAGCCATTTGAAACTAACACCAATCCAATCAATACAGTTATTTAGGTTTGAGATCTTCCCAGGCTGCAAAGGAATATTTGGGGCCAAGAGACAACCCACAATGCTCAGAAACTTTTGTTTTTTTTCAGCCCACTAGAGGTTTATTTACACAAGTTGAATTATGGATTTGTATGAGGATTTTAACGTAAAATGAACTGATGGGCTGAGTAGGTTAGAAGACAATGAAAGAGGGGACATAATGTGTGAGAGAAGGATGCAGTTGAGTGTCTAGCATTGATCAGAAAAACTGGTAGGCATGCAGGTGGTGAACATGTATAGATGTTTACACCATGTGGTGATGATGTTGGTTAAGGCTGCGATAAGTGAAAGTCAGTAAGTGAGATAAGGAGAATCAAGTACACCAGTGAAGAAGTGAATAGATTTACATTTTAAAAATTTGTGATTAATGAAAAAAGTATGAAAATGTCCAAAATAAGAGTCATAAGGACTTAAATTTTTGGACTTGAGAACACTAAAAGATGAAGCTTATATTGAAAAATCAAAAGCGATCAAGTATAACTAACAAAGAAAGAGTGCTGCTAGCTATAAATGTTCATCTGACAAAGTTTCAGACAATACTTCTGTGGTTTTCAGTAACAAGGTGTTCAACAGTTTCAAGTGGTCAGAAGATAAAGCTTCAGAAACTTCTAATCAATAACTGTTTTCAATTCACAAGGATAGGGACAAGAATGGATACAAAAGATCAACAGCTACTAGATAGAGTTGTTCGTCCTCGTGATCACAAACCATAGGAAAGTCTCTGCAAAACTGTCATCAGCCAGATTCCTTTTTCTTTCAAAGATTGTAGCCACTCAAGGGTTAACTGAACTTTATAAGAACAATATTCCAAGCCTTGAACTGCCCTTGGAACAGCTTCTACCATCATCAGCTTTGTCCAATTGGATGGTTACAATTAACTACTTACTATATATTCAATCAGCTTTACTCTGGTCATCTCTGAGACTTTTGTGTACATCAGTTAAAAAGTCCCGACTCTCTGGTTGCAATTCAGTTGAAATGGTTTGCAAGTGCAGATGACTTCTAAAATTAATTGCTTCTCACACAAAATTTCTTATTCCACAATTGTAAAAATATGAAAGACACAATTTTGGCATTTAAAAAAACAAAAGGCATATTTAGTGCCGAACTGTATTGCCAGAGCAAAGTAAGGCATTATTCCAGCTAAACATTTGAGGCAGTAAAGGAAGTAAAACAGCTTGTCACCAGAAGTGACCCAAGAACATAAGAATCCTCCTTAGGAACTGTAAAAAAATAAAAGAAGAAACAGTTCACACATACTTATCGACACAAGAATAATGTTCATAAGCTTCTCCCAAACACAGAACCAAGAGGCAGACAAACTGTTGAAAGATGTAATAAGTAGTATCTGGCATTTGACAGATGAAAGTATGTCATCAGATTGGGCAAAGCATATGTCTACTTAAGTAGACATAAGAGGCAAATTTCAGATAATTACTTATTGTCCTGCTGATGATACAACATTTCAAGCAGATTTATGGTAATTGCAGGTGTAATGGTAAGTTAACCATTTGGAAAACCAAATAAACTACATACTATCAGTATAAAATTTTAACTCCACTACATATCATAAGTCTAACATTTGGACTCCACTACATACCATCAGTCTAACGTTTGGACTCCACTACATACCATCAGTCTAACGTTTGGACTCCACTACATACGATCAGTCTAACGTTTGGACTCCACTACATACCATCAGTCTAACGTTTGGACT
>NW_013671821.1:43274-48607 GCF_000517525.1 Limulus polyphemus | reverse complement strand
GACTCCACTACATATCATCAGTCGAGCGTTTGGACTCCACTACATATCATCAGTCTAGTGTTTGGACTCCACTACATACGATCAGTCTAACGTTTGGACTCCACTACATACGATCAGTCTAACGTTTGGACTCCACTACATACGATCAGTCTAACGTTTGGACTCCACTACATACGATCAGTCTAACGTTTGGGCTAGACTGATCGTATGTAGTGGAGTGTTTGGACTCCACTGCATACGATCAGTTGTATGTGGGAAAAATAAAGAAGATCCATAGTGCAAAAACATAGGGATCTGGACCTGGTCCCACCTTGGTATTTGATATAAGCCACCATGGTAGAATTGTCGGAATGGATCATAACCAGCTGGTGGCTGGCAATTGAAAGAAATTGATCCAAAGCCAAGAGCTAACGAGTGTGACAGGCCAATTCCCATTCGGAATAAGCAAGAAGAAGCCAGTCATCCATATAAACATGGAAGTGCAACCCCATGGAATAAATATATCTAGCAAAGGAGTGGACCAAACGACAAAACACGTATGATGCTGAGGCTAGGCCAAAAGGTAAGGCACGAAACTGGTACACAACCCCCCGATGGACAAACTGAAGATATGGACGGGAACATTCCATCACAGGAGTGTGTAGGTAAGCGTTGGAAATGTCTACATTGATCATTCAAAAACCTTGAGAAAGGTATGTCTCCATAGTAAAGCAAGGAGTGTGAACATACCAACTAAGGCAGGAAAAATCAATGACATCAGTCCCCAGTCTTCTTGGGAATCACAAACAGGTGGGAGTAAAACCCCCGTGAACCTGGTGGTTGGCAAGAGAAAGAACAGAGAAATGGTCTTGGAGAAATCAGCATGGAAAGAAGATGTGATGTAGCTGGCAAGAGAAAGAAATTGATCCAAAGCCTGATGAACAGCCAGAAGTGAATGGCTTACGGTAATAATCTTCTAATTGATATGTTTGAATTAGTATGTTCAAAAGGTTAGTCATCATTTTGGTACAAGTGCAAAAAACATGATTATTGTTGCTCACTTCAATTCTTCACAGAAGCTCTGTAGTAGTGATAATAGCGTGATTCTAGATCCAATGAAATACATTGGTAGCTTAATACTAATGATAAAAACAAAAGAACTGTCTATAGGTATCCATATCTATCTATCTATATGTTGCTCGACAAGTATTCTGAACCAGAATTATCTCAGAGCACTTAGTGGAGGATAAAACAAGATAAAGTTTTAGAAAACACTGAATGTGCTGACACTCAAGTGATGGTACAGTAAATAAACTATTTCTAGTGCTGAAAAAAACAAACAGACCTTCCATTATGAGGTTTTCTACAGATACACCACAGCCTATCAGGGTCATCATCGCTAGATTCTTCACTGTCATCAAGGCCACTTTCGTCGTCATTTGCAACTTTTCGGTCTTCCTTGGAATATTCTTATTTATTAAAGAAAATGACAAAAACAAATTTAATGGAAAGACTTTTACTGATGAACACGTACCAGTCTTACTACAATTGTGAAAAGAAATTTGACAAAATTATTAAATCTGCTATTTTCTGTCTTACAAGAAAAACAAAAAAACTAATATATATAAAAGAAAATTCGATATAACATGCAGGACATCTTACCAAACAATTGCAGTAGCATCAAAAATTACACTTAACAGTTATAATTTGTTAAACAATTTACAACACCATAATTAATATATAAATTTACAAAGAGCAGGTAACCACAAAATCAAATGATACTTGCTATTGGGCATTTTATAACAACACTATTTTGATGTTAAGTATTGTGTTGTACTTATATAGAAGTCCTTGTTAAGATTAAAGAGGATTAATGTATAACAAACTTGATAACTATTGAAACTACGAGCAAGTGTAATAATTGGTAATGGTTAGCAAGGTTTGATTCTTCTTGAGAAATACACCAAGTGTGAAAGGAGACAATAACTTTAGTAAAAACATCACCCAATATCAAAAACCATCTGGTGCTTTCTTACCTCCATATTATGAGAAAAACTAAACAAGAAGTTGGAATTAAAAATGGCTTAAATTTGGTAAACATGACAGAAGAAGACTCCATTGTCCCTTAAGAACCTTCTGATATCTACTTACATCACTACGATCTATTAAAACAGTCAAGCTACCAAACAATCTAGTGAAGCAGTCAAGCTACCAAAACGATCTAGTGAAGCAGTCAAGCTACCAAAACGATCTAGTGAAGCAGTCAAGCTACCAAAACGATCTAGTGAACCAGTCAAGCTACCAAACAATCTAGTGAACCAGTCAAGCTACCAAAACGATCTAGTGAACCAGTCAAGCTACCAAAACGATCTAGTGAAGCAGTCAAGCTACCAAAACGATCTAGTGAAGCAGTCAAGCTACCAAACAATCTAGTGAACCAGCCAAGCTACCAAACAATCTAGTGAACCAGTCAAGCTACCAAACAATCTAGTGAACCAGTCAAGCTACCAAACAATCTAGTGAACCAGTCAAGCTACCAAACAATCTACTGAACCAGTCAAGCTACCATACAATCTAATGAATCAGTCAAGTTACCAAATAATCTAGTGAACCAGTCAAGCTACCAAACAATCTAGTGAACCAGTCAAGCTACCATACAATCTAATGAACCAGTCAAGCTACCAAACAATAATGTTGTGAGCCAGCCAAGATATCTGAAAATAATTGGACAATAATCAAGTGAACCAGTCAAATAAACAAACAAAAAGCTAGTGAACCAATCAAACTAACAAACAAAAAGCTAGTGAACCAGTCAAACTAACAAACAATAAGCTAGTGAACCAGTCAAGCCATAAGACAATAATCTAGCATACCAGTCAAGCTATCAGAGAATAATATAGTGAACCAGTCAAGCTCTCAAATAATAATTCAGTTAACCAGACAAGTTATCAGAAAATAACCTAGCAAACCAATAAAGCTATTAGACAATAATCTAACTTTATGAAAACAAAATATAATACCTTTTTCACATTCCTGGGTATTTTTTTCATTGTCTTTATCATCCTTTAAATCAGTTTCCACTTTCTCTGTATCTTTTTTACTCTCAACTGATGGTTTTTTCTCAAGTGTAGACCTCAACTGACGACTGCTGCTGTCCTCTATAGACTTACTCTCACATGGATCTTGATTTTTATCCAAACTAGGAGGTTCACTTTCCTGTAGATTAGTCCTACTTTCTAGAATATCTCTGTCCTTCAAAGACTGTGTCACAGAATCTTCATCTTTGTCATCAGCCTGGCAAGTGAGTTTGGTATTATCATGAGACTTCTCAGAATCTTCCTTTTTTGTTGATAATGGTATTTTAGGCATAGTTTGTAATTTTGTATCAGGTTCTGACTGGTTTTCAGTATGAGCTCCTACACTATCTTTAATCATTACATCTGGATTGCTAAACAAGGATGGTTCAACAGATAAGGCTTCAAGTGACAGAGTTCGAGACTCTCTTCTCAAAACTTTCCTTTTTGTCGTTTTTGTCTTCGACTGACCACTTTCAGCTGTTTGTTCTTTCTGTTTCTTCTCTGTTTTACTTTCTTCTTTTCTTGTGCTATCTTTGTCACCGGATTTTGTGTCCTTTTTATCCACCCTTTTTTGGTGCTTTGTTTTAGATTTTGTGGTTTGATGTTTAAAACAAACTTTAGTTGTGTCATCTTCATTCTCATATTCTTCCACATGCATGCTTTCACTCATCTTCTTACCATCAATTGGTTTAGAAGACAGATTTTTATTTTTCTGTTCTAATTTTTTAGATGACACTTCATCCTCTTGTTTTAATTCTTTTGTTTCAGTTAGTTTTTCAACTTCACTTTGACATTCATATTTTTCCTCTTGGCTTTCTTTTTTTATAGGAGTTGGTGCGTCACTTGGCATTTGTGTTTTTTTGTCTGGTACAACAGTAGTTTGTTCACAAACAGTTAACTGAAGTGACGATTTTCTTGGTCTTCCTCTTTTACGTGGTGAGGGTGTCTCTGCAGAATTAGGCATTGTCTTATCTTCCTTTAAGTCCGTTTTCTCTTCACTCTCCTTTTGATTGGTGACAGTATTTTTTCTGGGTCGACCTCGTTTTTTAGGTGTCGTAGGCAATTCATGGGAAATTTCTTCTTGATTTTTAGCTAAATCAGGTCTAGTTTCTTTATTGGACGAGTGCAACTTGGCTCCATCTGCTTCCGCCGTCTTACAGAAGCCATCCTTCCCCAATTTTTCAGGTGATAAATTTCCAGTCATAATCTCTTCAAGTTTCTTCTTCTGCCTTCTTGTTTGAATAGGTACTTCAAGAAAGCCTTCTGTTTCATTTTTCTTTTCATGAACATCTTCCTTACTTTCAGTATCATCTAAATTTTCTTCATCTCTTGTTTGTTCAGTAAGGAACTCATCAGCATCATTCTTTAGCTGCTTTTCTGACTCTTCATTGTGAGGAGATAATACTGTTTGTTCATCAGTATCAGTTCCCTTAACTTGCTGCTCAGATGATGATCCAGGTAGTGGGGCTAATTTCTCGACAGATTTATCACATTCTTCCTCTTTAGGGCTTTCACTTTCTCTAAAAAATTATAACCATTTTTAATATCATTTCTTAAACAACATATTAGATCGATACACGAGCAAGATTGTGTCACACAGGGTCACAAAAAAATATCCTCATGTTCGTCTTTTGTTTTTAGGGCAATTAAAGTTTCTCCATATGAGAAGGATTTGATGTTAGAATTAACGTATTCAAAACAGGTAACAATTGATAGAGAGTATCAACCTAAAATCTTAGATAGGATGTAAGTAAATATTGTAACAAACCTTAAATTTCTGGATGTTCTAAATTGCAGATAACAAAAAAGTGAGGTAGAGAAAAAATATGTTTGCCCTATGTTTCACCATGGTCAATAAAGATAGGTAATGAATATGTTTGCCCTATGTTTCCCCATGGTCAATAAAGATAGATAATGAATATGTTTGCCCTATGTTTCACCATGGTCAATAAAGATAGATAATGAATATGTTTGCCCTATGTTTCATCATGGTCAATAAAGATAGGTAATGAATATGTTTGCCCTATGTTTCACCATGGTCAATAAAAATAGGTAATGAATATATTTGCCCTATGTTTCACCATGGTCAATATAGATAGGTCATGAATATGTTTGCCCTATGTTTCACCATGGTCAATAAAAATAGGTAATGAATACGTTTGCCCTATGTTTCACCATGGTCAATAAAGATAGGTAATGAATACGTTTGCCCTATGTTTCACCATGGTCAATAAAGATAGGTAATGAATACGTTTGCCCTATGTTTCACCATGGTCA
>NW_013671821.1:28313-42294 GCF_000517525.1 Limulus polyphemus | reverse complement strand
ATGAATATGTTTGCCCTATGTATCACCATGGCCAATAATAATAGGTAATGAATATGTTTGCCCTATGTATCACCATGGTCAATAATAATAGGTAATGAATATGTTTGCCCTATGTTTCACCATGGTCAATAATAATAGATAATGAATATGTTTGCCCTATGTTTCACATGGTCAATAAAAATAGGTAATGAATAAGTTTGCTCTATGTATCACCATGGCCAATAATAATAGGTAATGAATATGTTTACCCTATGTTTCACCATGGTCAATAATAATAGATAATGAATATGTTTGCCCTATGTTTCACATGGTCAATATAAATAGGTAATGAATATGTTTGCCCTATGTATCACCATGGTCAATAATAATAGGTAATGAATATGTTTACCCTATGTTTCACCATGGTCAATAATAATAGATAATGAATATGTTTGCCCTATGTTTCACATGGTCAATAAAAATAGGTAATGAATAAGTTTGCTCTATGTATCACCATGGCCAATAATAATAGGTAATGAATATGTTTACCCTATGTTTCACCATGGTCAATAATAATAGATAATGAATATGTTTGCCCTATGTTTCACATGGTCAATAAAAATAGGTAATGAATATGTTTGCCCTATGTATCACCATGGCCAATAATAATAGGTAATGAATATGTTTACCCTATGTTTCACCATGGTCAATAATAATAGATAATGAATAAGTTTGCTCTATGTTTCATCATGGTAATTATAAATAGGTAATGAATATGTTTGCCCTATGTTTCACCATGGTCAATAATAATAGGTAATGAATATGTTTACCCTATGTATCACCATGGTCAATAAAACCAGGTAAAGAATATGTTTGCCCTATGCTTCACCTGATCAATAATAATAGGTAATGAATATGTTTGCCCCATGTATCACCATGGTCAATAATAATAGGTAACGAATATCTTTGCCCTATGTTTCACCATGGTCAATAATAATAGATAATGAATATGTTTGCCCTATGTTTCACATGGTAATTATAAATACGTAATGAATATGTTTGCTCTATGCTTCACCTAATCAATAATAATAGGTAATGAATATCTTTGCCCTATGTTTCACCATGGTCAATAATAATAGATAATGAATATGTTTGCCCTATGTTTCACATGGTAATTATAAATAGATAATGAATACGTTTGCCCTATGTTTCACATGGTCAATAAAAATAGATAATGAATACGTTTGCCCTATGTTTCACCATGGTCAATAAAAACAGGTAATGAATAAGTTTGCCCTATGTTTCACCATGGTCAATAAAAATAGGTAATGAATACGTCTGCCCTATGTTTCACCATGGTCAATAAAGATAGGTAATGAATATGTTTGCCCTATGTTTCACCATGGTCAATAAAGATAGGTAATGAATATGTTTGCCCTATGTTTCACCATGGTCAATAAAAATAGGTAATGTGTTTAAACAAAATTAGAACTGTCAAGTAACATTTACTCGTCAATTAAAATGAAGTTATATAATTAACGTTTTGGAAGATAAAATTGAATTACATGGATAAATGTGGTATACATAAAATTTCGTGTACTTTCAGACATAAGATTTTTTGACCACCTATGCCACTCAACACACATATTTGCTCATGCACTTACCACTTTACTAGAAGCCCTCCGTACACATCAGTAGAGAGAACTAGTATTTATGGACACAATGTACCAGTAGGCTTGCACGTACACAGTAGGTTGGTCAAGTATTTTCATCACTGTCCAATTTTAATGATGTAGTATGTTTCTTTTAAATGGAACAATATTCCACTAACTAATAATTAGACATAGCTGATTGCAGTGGCTAGTACCCACAAAAACGATTGATATCCAAATGTCACAACCAAAATGCCATTACCTTATGTACTTATTTACAGTATTCACCATTGTGAATCTTTAATTTTTTGTGCAAAGTGTAGTCCAATAAATAGATAATTGTATGAGAAACGTAAAAGACCACCTTTCCAAATTGGAAATTAGCTTCCCTCCAAGTTGTAACCAAACTGTTACAATTTAGAATTAATGTGACAATCTACCAACTGTTGTTTTAGTCTGTGTTGCATGTTTTGGATTTTTTTTCTCACATTTTCGTTTTGCAGGGCTGAAGTAAGTTGATTCAAAGACAAGAAAAACCAAGCTTGAGTCATCCAAATCTGTTATAAGTGAATCTATTCTAATTGAGAATTTTCATCTAATTTTAATTATTCAGTTTAAGTCATATTTATGGCTCAGGTTATGTGTCAACAATTTGAAAAAAACGTGTCTTGTCCATTTTTGTATCGTGGAGACAATATTGAAGTAAAGCCTACACTAACTATAGTTCAATTTTTAATCTTAAAATGAATATCAGATGGCATCATAAGCTTGCTACAAGATAAAATTATATCTGTGTAAGAAGAAACCAGAATTACTGGTACAATAAACTGTGTGGGTGTGTGATGCAACTGGGAAATCACACAAAATTAAGAGTACTTCAGGTACTATGTTATTTTTCTTTCATAGTCTTATAGCCAACTATTTCTTGATGTTTGTTTGAAGTTAAGCACAAAGCTACACAACAGGCTATCTGTGCTCTGCCCACCGTGGGTATTGAAACCCGGTTTCTAGCATTGTAAATCCGCAGACATACCGCTGTGCCACTGGGGAGCACTATTTCTTGAAGTATTAAAGTATGAACTTCGGTTTCAGAGAAGTTAACAAAACACTTCTAATAGTGCAACTAATGTACGAGTCAGACTTCAAGTTGTGTAACCCTCCACGCACACATCTGAAGATCAGGTATCATCCAAAAAACATTTGTTTTACAAAATAAACTAATTAATACGAAACAATGTCACAAACTTGCTACATTGTCAATTTAAAGAGTGAGCCCTACATATAGAGGCAAACAATGCAATAAAGATAATTATGAGCTGCAGCTTATCCAATGGAAAATATATTTTCAAAACTTTATTTAGAATTAATCAATATGCGAGATATTAGAAAAAAAATATGGATTTGTGAAATCAGTTACTCAAATGAAGGGGTGGGGAGTAGAGTCAGTCAAAATTATTCTTGTGGTTTCACAAAAATTTCCGAAAAATAACCAAAAGCTCGATTTCACATTCTGATAAACAAACATATAATCAAATGTTATGATTTATCCACAAATAATAATTTATAAGCTAAAAATGTCTTTGGAATGTCTATCAAACCACGAACCAAAAAATAATGAAGGATATGAATAACGTTTAGCCAATATCAACCAACCAATGTCCTACAAAATGATTGCACACTGTTATGCATCAGGTAGTGGCACCATGTATTGTCAATGATCAGATTTCAGGGTTATGTCAGTGATTTATTTTTTATTGGTACATAGGGGTTTGAGTTGTTAAGAAGCATTGGTTGAATGCTGTTCCAAGTGAGGTAGAGTGTTAACCAAGTGGCATGAGACGGGTCTCGGGTTCTAATCCCAAGTGAGAAAATATATATATATATATTGTGAAAATAAACAAAACTTGTAACTTAAAAACTACAATTAAAATGTTGGGCCAAGTTTTCAGTTTTTAACATGATTAGTTAGTGCTGTGGCAATAACTGAATGTTGTTACTGTGGCTTTCAGTACGGATTTTACGGCCAATACTCTACGATGCATTCATTTAAAATAGCCTTTAATACTGGATAATGCACAGATGTAAGAAAAAAAAAGAAGTAAAACTCATGCTAACTTGGTTTTTAGAGGAAGGGAAGTGGAACAGGATTATATATATCAGTTAGTGGCACATATCAGTGTGATCATTCACCAGCTTCTTCCACAAAAACACCATATTTTTTGACATCTTACATTTAAGATCAAATCAAGAAGAGTACATATTAAAACCTACAAACCACTGGGTAAGTCAGCTAATTGAAATTTTTTTACATTTTCAGTAATCAAATTATAAGTGCTGTACTACAAATGGTACTCGCTAACACACAACAAGGAATGTATGGTATTACTAAAATGTTTTCACAAAAGTATTTGGTCCTGTCACATAAAAAGACAAGATTAAGTAATCTATTTATATCACTACATTTCATAAATGTACACGAAGACAAGTAAGTCAGAACCAATTTACTCCTTGAATTAATTAACAGAAAAAAGGTGTATTTATGGCAAAAATTAGAACACTGACATTTCTATCTCCAGTAGACTAAAACTAAAGGAAGACAACATACTCAGTCAGTCTAAAGCGTCTCATATATTCCTCATGAAGTACAGAATAACAATGGTCCATCATCACTGCACCAAGATGGAATGATGGATCTGAATTGTCTTCCTCTCCAGACTCGGATGCCATTTCGTATTTCTATAGAGCAGATCTTCTTTGAAAGAAAAGCTTTCACAGTTTACACCTGAAAACATTAAAATTACAAATGGAAATCATGGAAGTGAACCATTTCATTTACACACTTTCTATGGCTTATTTCACTTGACTTTCTAATGTAACCTCTTACTTTAGTCTCTTGATCACAAAATTTGAAAAAACACAAATTCTATGTTTTTTTTAATCTTGATTTTATTGAATGAAGATAAAGTACATTTAGTGTCTTTACCAATGTATATATAAAACTTGCGTTAATACCTCAACCTGAATACCTTGTTAATACCCCAACCTGAATACCTTGTTAATACCTAAACCTGAATACCCTGTTAATGCCTCAACCTGAATACCTTGTTAATGCCTCAACCTGAATACCTTGTTAATACCTCAACCTGAATACCTTTTTAATACCTCAACCTGAATACCTTGTTAATACCTCAACCTGAATACCTTGTTAACATCTCAACCTGAATACCCTGTTAATACCTCAACCTGAACACCTTGTTAATACCTCTTTAGTTTTGAGTATTGTCATCTCTTTGTATGGATACAGGTTAAAAGATAAAAATGTCAACAAAAGATGAAGTTATGATTATACATAATAGATATCATATAAAAATAGATTAAGTACACATTCTTGATTTGCAAACCTCCGAAGATATGTCATTGAGTTTTGAGTATTATACCAGTGTCTGTAAAACTATAACTTGATTTAAGGTATTCAGATTGAGGTATTAACAAGGTATTCAGGTTGAGGTATTAACAAAGTATTCAGGTTGAGGTATTAACAACATATTCGGGTTGAGGTATTAACAAAGTATTCAGGTTGAGGTATTAACAAAGTATTCAGGTTGAGGTATTAACAAGGTATTCAGGTTGAGGTATTGTTACGACAGCAGAAGTCACATGACATTGGTAACACGTAATGATTATCTATAGGTTCATGAAAAATGCTAATGCATGCTTTGCACGTGTTTGTGTTACGACAGTAGAAGTCAAGTGACGCTGGTAGCACGTGATGAGTGCCTAGAAGATTCTCGAAGAGACTACGCGGGCGATATTATCGTATACAAGTGCACTAGACAAGAGAGAGAGAGAGTGGGGGAACCAAGGACAGCAGATACAGAGATTGTAACTAAAGTTGCTGACAGGCGGAGATAGAGACGGACAATTAAGTCAAGCGCGGTAGTAAAGTGAGTGAATTGATGTGAATTATAGAGTGTTTTTAAGTTAAAGTAACTGTGGAAATTAATTTATTGCAAAGTTGTATTAAGGAAGAATAAACTAGTTTTATTTAAGAAAGGACTTGTATCGCAGGAAAATTAACAAACGAACATACAGAGACGTAACAGTATTAACAAAGTATTCAGGTTAAGCACGTAATTTACCAAAAAATTTAATGTTAGTAATTTAAGATAATTTATTCAACAGGAAAAATTCTGACTATAAAATAAAAAAACAGCCCTAAGTAAAACTAGATGATTTGAAAACTCAAAAATGTCAAAAACAAAAATCAATAATAATTTGAATGTTTGTCATGAGGAATCAACTAGAAACACACAGCAACACAGACACACCACATACAATTAGAATTGTTAATCAGTTAATTCCTAAGGACAATGTATTATTTTTTTACTGTTGTAATTAAGTAATATTTGTAATGTTTTTATGCATCCACACTTTGTGAATTATAATTACTAACAGCAGTAATAATAACGACTTCAGTAAAAAAATAAAAAAGATTATAATAATAATAAAACATTATTTTGTTTTATTTTCAGTACTAGAATCAATGGGGTATGGAAGTTTGTATTATACTTAAAAAGGGGTATTCCAGCAACAAAAGTATGGTTACCACTGGATTATTCAGTTTTAGAACAACCCTTCATTAAATATGATAGACATCTTGTGGCAGTCATCACTTGTATGTTTTGTTAAAGCAGAACCTTAGGGTTCAAAGACACCATGAATAAGCTGATAAAGCAATTTTTAATCATACGACTTCCTTGTTTCAGAAGTATGTAAATAGTTCTAACACTAAATTACATTAGTTTTATATAGGCAATCAAATCAGCACCATATAACAATAACATATAACATAGTATAAAACCAAAACCAAGATATCTTTTATGACGTTCTAACTTAAAAAAAAAGAAGAGAGAGAAAAAAATTTGCCCATTGCTGGTTCTTTTTATTAATTATTAACAGAAAATGTCTGTGGTCATAGCACCCAAAAATGGGGATATTCCATTTATCAGATATGATCCAAACACAGATGTCGAAGTGGTAACCATTACAGAAGATCAAATTAGGGGTTTGATATTCCATCTATCAGATATGATCCAAACACAATTGTCAAACTAGGTAACAATTACAGAAGATCAAATCAGGGGTTTGATATTCCATCTGTCAGATATGATTCAAATACAAATATCAAACTAGGTAACCACTACAGAAGATCAAATCAGGGGTTTGATATTCCATCTATCAGATATGATTCAAACACAAATATCAAACTAGGCAACCACTACAGAAGATCAAATTAGGGGTTTGATATTCCATCTATCAGATATGATTCAAACACAAATATCAAACTAGGTAACCACTACAGAAGATCAAATTAGGGGTTTGATATTCCATCTATCAGACATGATACAAACACAAATATCAATCTAGGGAACCGGATAAAAGCCACTTGTTAAGCCAGAATGTGAGAATGAACAAATGCATGTAGTTGACGAAGGAGAGATGAGGTGGGATGAAGAGTTAACAGTTGTGACAACTGTAGTGGCTGTAGTAATGGGAACCAAGTTGGAACAGGCCAGAATGGACTTGACACTTTGGGAAGTAAACAGATGGAAAGACAGGCCTAAATGTAAGTCTTTCCAATCCTGGCTGAAAGCATCTACTGCTAACACTGAAGGACGTGGGATTGGTGACTAAAAGAGAGGGAGTTTAGTGTTCTTATGGTTAGCAAACACATTCAACTGAGGTGTACCCACTGGAAGACCCATGGATTGAGGAACCATTCCATTGGAAAAATCCTGTTGGGATGAGATAACTGATCCAAGAGATAATTGAGAGCAACCGAGATATGAGAAGCCTGCAGGTGAACATGCTGGCTGTGATCTCAGAACAGAAGAAATCAAAGGGACTGAGAATAGGTACCTCCTTGCCAGGTGATGTAAGAGACCATAGGTCGTGTTGTCAGAATGATCTGAAGCTTGATGAACGGATAAAAGTTCCAGCAGATGGATATGAAACTTGGACTTGACTGGCAACCAAGAACCTGAGATCTCTTGAGAATCCAACTATGCTCCCCAGCTCATCAGATAGGCATCTGTTAAAAGGTGTAAATCCAGTCTCAGAGGTGGAAAAGTATTTGTGGTGATATCTGTGTTTAGTCACCAGGCAAAATCATTGGAAGGAGCGGGAGGAAGGTAGACAGGAGAAACTGGAGGATCCCTGGCAAGGTCCCATTGATCATGTAATGCTCACTAAAAACCCCTCATGTGGGCTTAACTCAAGGGAATAAGTATTTCCAAGGACACTCAATTCCTCAAAAGCAATAGAACCTCCCATCCAGGTAGAGTAGGAGAAGATTGTGTTTTCTGAACTGCCAGTTCCAAAGACTGTAGCTAAATCAGAGAAGGTTGGGATAACTAAAGTAGGAGTAGAAAAGGACCCCAAGTAGAACAAGATATCATGTCAGTGTCAGCACAGATTTCTAGCTTGATCAGCCAACCTAC
Source organism: Limulus polyphemus (assembly GCF_000517525.1). Taxonomy (NCBI): domain Eukaryota; kingdom Metazoa; phylum Arthropoda; class Merostomata; order Xiphosura; family Limulidae; genus Limulus; species Limulus polyphemus. The sequence goes on along the minus strand of NW_013671821.1, from coordinate 34,163 downwards.
CCATGCAGCTTCTCTGAGAAGAAACTGAGTATGGCAGGAAGAAACTGCCATTGAGGGAGCTAGAAGAAGCCAGTCGTCCATGTATTGATATAAACAAAACCCTCAAGAGTAGAGCCATTTGGCAAAACCTGTGCCCACCCAACTAAAAAGGAATAGCTCTAAATTGGTAGACCTGGTCCTTGTGGACAAACCAATGGGATGCAGTAAATTCTGACCAGAGAGAAAGGAATGACTCCATGGTAAATTGAGGAAAGTCTATGTAACAGTTCAAATGGGAAAAGTCAATGATTGGCTGCTAGTCCCTTGTCTTTTTGGGGGGCAACAAACAACCGAGAATAAAACCCTTGAAGGAACTGAGCCACAGGTTCTAAAGCACCTTTTAAAAGAAGGCTCTGAACTGTCTTGAAAAGTCGCTCGCTGAATATGGGATCCCATGGAAGAGGAAAAGGAACTGGCAAAAGGAGATAAGGGAGGAAGTGTATGGAAAAGAAGGTAGAGTCCTTCTGATAAGACCTGTAGAAACCACCAAGGGTCTGCAGTAAAGGTTCTCCATATGTGAATAAAATTGAACAGCCTGGCCCCTACAAGTTCTGTACCAACAAGATAGTCATCAATACCACTGATAACAAATACTGTGATGATTTGCCTTCGAAACTTGAGCAGAAGGAACAGATAGTAGTAGCAGTTTAAGCTGCTGGAACAAACTGCAAATTCATTGAAAACTCAAACAGAGGTGAGAAAAACATCTAAACACTTGAGTGCCAAATCCAGAAGGGAGGTTAGACTGTAATCCAGGGGGAGACTGCTGCACCCAGACAGTGTGTCCTATTGGTGGAGGGTTGTCACAACCTGTAGCATTTTAAACACATGGGGATAGGCAGGAGTACCAAGACTAATGGCATGCAAAAATTTGGGCATATAAAAGGCAGCATCAATCGAGAAAAGATAGTATGCGAGGTGAGGTAAGGTATCCTATTGGAATGAATATTTGAACATTTTTTCTCAATTTGCTTCATGAATTACACTAAATAAAAGTTACAAAATGTTGATTGTAATATATTTTTGAGTTAAACTTGTTGAAATAGAGTTAGAATTAAAACATAAAATTGATGTATAGTTCTGTGGCTAAAGAATGAAAAGGGCAAAAAATAATAACTTTGAAAAAGTGATAGCACAAATATATGAAGAGCTAGAGGAAATCCTGTCTTCACATACAATAATATAGGATTAAGTTTCTTTGATAACCCTAAACTGATGTATTGTAGATGCAATATAGCACAAAACCTGTATCAAACTGAAAATATCATTGATTGCATTATGTGGGTTTCTCCCAACAAATTTCCATTACAATTATGTTTTGCAGTAACCAACTGCACTTTCTACAGTAAAAGATCTTTTCAGTGATTAAGTCTGACTGGGTCTGGGCATTTCTCCAGTGTCTCCCCAAAGAGAAATCCCATCCTGATTATCAAGTGGAACACAGGAGACCCTTGCCACTCCCAGTTTCTAGCTGTTGAGGTGATCAAATTGGAGGGTTCCCCATCAGTTAAGCAATCCCTCTGGATAGAATCTAAGTGGGAAGCACAATGCCATGGGAATTATGGCTGTGTAGTACAGGTCACCCCTATTATATAATACACCAGTTTCCCCAGTGTTTTGACTAGCCAGATCAAGAAAAGTGAGTGTTCTCTTCATGCAACAAACTGTGTTTTCATTTCTGTGTATGGTGAGTAAACTGTAGAACAGAGCATACAATAAACAGTCTGATCATTGCTCTAGCCACACTACACTTCATGCCCTACTGACCTGTTGTGTGAAAATGTTTCACTGTTCAACACAATATGTGAAAGCATGAGTACGAGAGGCCCATAAACACTGCATGTTAAGCTACTTCTCGGAGCAAGGAAGTTCCTTATTTAACAACGACATCAAGTAAAAGACACACATCCAAACATAATTAGCTAAATGCTACTACACTTACTAGTATTATGTAAACAGCTGGATAGTGTTGTTAGAGAAGGCTACTTTAAGGAACTGTTACAGGATACTAGTAGAGTTCCCATCAATAAAGCGAAACTAGTGTGCTGTAAAAATAAAAAAAGGAGAGTAAAATTCTATAAATTGGGAAACTGCATACAATAAATTATTCCACTGAGACTTATTAGTACAACATGATAGAATAAAATAACGTCTAATGTAAACTGTGTATTTTTAAAACACTATATAGATTTAGCAAAGTTATTTGGAACTGGCAAAAAATAAAATCTACATACGAAATAAGTTGAAGAGGTTGGGAAGTTCTTAAAGTAAGAAAAAAATTATAAAAAGTGATTTGCATCGGGCACCAAAACTTATATTCCAAATACGATCCTTTTTAATGGTAAAAATATATGTATTAAATTGGTATTGAAGAAACAGACAACTAATACCGATGGGCCTAAAAATATATTTGTAGTATATACATTAAAATAAAATATTATATAGTAAATATTTACTGGTAAAAATATATGTATTAAATCAGCATTGAAGAAACAGACAACTAATACTGATGGGCCTAAAAATCTATTTGTAGTATATACAAGAAAATAAAATATTATATAGAAAATATTTACTGGTAAAAATATATGTATTAAATCAGCATCGAAGAAACAGACAACTAATACCGATGAGCCTAAAAATCTATTTGTAGTATATACATTAAAATAAAATATTATATAGTAAATATTTACTATATAATGTAGGATAATTAATGTATTTATTATAAATAATACTTATAATAGTTAGTTTCAATCAAGGCTATGTTCTGTGGACAGGTTCATTACAAAACTTTCTCATAGTTATATTCAATGGACATGTTTGAAAGAAATGGCCTAATATTTTTAAGGTTGGGTCCTTTTTTTACCAGGGTCAGTCAAGTTATTACAAACACATTTTTTTTCCCTAGGCCTTATGAAGTTTACATGCATCACAGCCTATTTTTAAGTTATCGGTAATGGAATACACTTTTATAATGCCATTATATCTCTATATATAAAACACAAAAACCTGTGTGTCTGTTTGTCCATTATCCAACTACTCCTAGGTCACTGGGCTGACCTCAACCAAACTTTGTGGGATGATAGTTTGGAACAAAAGACATTAATTGGGGTTCACAACCCTTCCAACTACATTATTGCTGTTACAAACATTTATTATCTTTGACATAAGTTAATGTTAACTACATTCATAGATGACACCAAGTCCTTGCACCAAAACAAAACAAAAAAACTATTAAATTTTCTATATGGGAGGGCACACAAACGTCATACATCTCAAAGAATGTGCTAGCACTCTCTATGGAGGAATGCAATGAAAAAAATGGGTACCACTAGTGCAATAATACATAAAACTCACCTAAAGTTTCTATTCCAACAGCCACCATAAGGCTGATATGAAGAGCTGTTTCTTGAGTTATACCCACTTCCTACTTTGACCAGTGACCTTTCAACTTCTGCCCATAAGACACTTCTGCAGTCAATGACCATCAATTAATTAATCATATGAAACACAGTGGAAGGATATTAAGAGCCACTACCTCTTCCTACAGTCACCCTGACCATCACACAGTGTATATCATGTTGTAATAATATGTTATGTTATAATAATGAATATTGTAATAATATGTTATAATAATGAATACTGTAATAATATGTTATAATAATGAATACTGTAATATGTTATAATAATGAATATTGTAATTATGTTATAATAATGAATATTGTAATATGTTATGTTATAATAATGAATATTGTAGTAATATGTTATAATAATGAATACTGTAATATGTTATAATAATGAATATTGTAATAATATGTTATAATAATGAATACTGTAATAATATGTTATAATAATGAATACTGTAATAGTATGTTATGTTATTATCATGAATACTGTAATAATATGTTATGTTATAATAATGGATACTGTAATAATATGTTAAGTTATAGTAATGAATATTGTAATAATATGTTATGTTATGATAATGGATACTGTAATAATATGTTATAATAATGAATACTGTAATAATATGTTATGTTATAAATAGATTATGTGAAAGTTAGGATTTTTGTGTTATTTATCAGAGCATCCACCCCCACAATTTTTTAAGTTCATAACACAGACTAAGAACCAGTAACTCAGCTTGTATGAATAAAAATTACAATTTACAATGAAATGTATAAATCATGTTTTTGTTTTGTTACATTAACAAAATGACTGATACTTGAATTTTAATTCTATATTGATTTACTGATTTTGTTATCCTTCATTTAAAACTGAATAGTATATTTACGTACATAATTTATCACATGATTTAGATGTTGACTAAGTGTATAAAGGATAATGGTTTGTGAGTATTCGTTCTGCAATCAGATAGTTGCAGGTTGAAAATGTGTCAGTGCTATCACATCTTCCACCGGGACACAAATTCAGTAAATTGAGGTGTAATATTACAAATATAAGATACAAAAATTATAAACATGAAACAATGTAAAAATGGGTATATTTACTCTTTATCTAACACTAAACTAGCCCAAGAATCGATGAAGGGTGCTACCGAGTGATTACTTTTCTTCTGATCAGCAGTTCAAAATTATGGCTGGTGACAAGTAGCTGTAATAGATTTACCATTAACTCAAATAGAAATAAATATAATGACCCCATGGCTGAAAAGGCAAGCACGTTTGGTGGTAACAGGAATTAATCCCGAGACCCTCGAATTATGAGACAACCCCAATAATCGCTACAACGTGTTGGCATAAAGCCAAAAAAATGTGAATCAATCAAAAAATAAAAATAATGAGAAATAATAATGACAATACCTTGATTACTTAGATTGTTGGAACACTCAAAAGCTGTAATAATTGGAAACTCGTAAGTAAAAATAGGTTTAATTAGGATGTAAATAAAATTTTTATTCATCTAGAGATAGAAATAAAGACAACCAACATACCAAAGTACATCAGAAAACTATCATAGAGTGGTAAAGAGACAAAACCACCAGAAATAGCAATTGGAAAAAAAAGAAGATAAATACGTTAGAAAAAAAAGCTTAAGTAACTGAATAATAAATATAAACATAAATATAAAAATAATGAAAAAAAAACCTCATAAGTTGTCAACATAAAAACAGTCCCAAGACATAACTCTTACTTACGATTTTAATATTCTACCTGATAACACACCGTGATACGTAAACAGATATACAATGAATGACAGAAAACTGTGATACAACATTCTGATAACTTGTAGTACTACAGTAACAGAATCAAAGAAATTGTGATTTACTTTTGTATTCGGCGTACGTCATTATTATTTCAAATATACAATGGCAACAAGTTTCTAATGTACATCAAATAGGAAACCAGCCTGCGTAACAAACTATAATTCTGTGAAAATCATAATGCAGTTACCCATTCGTTGAATGTCAGAATTGTCTTAATAAAAAAAAATGTTTTCTGGAAAACTTCTCTGTAATAGTATTTGATGAAACTACAAAATTTTGTGTTTTACCGTTTACTACTGAGAAAACAGTAAAATTAGTTTCATTCAAGTAAAGTTAGTGAAAACTAATTATACTTGCAATTAGACTATGTTAGGCCTAATATATATATTTTAACACCATATTCTTTATCTAGTGCCTTATGAATTAGAAGAGTGTAAAATAATAGTATTCCAACCACACTATATTCATAGTATTTTGGCACTTGTGTATAAAGTTAAAATCATAAATAATTTCAACGTTAAACTGGTACACAATTAAAAACATTTTATTTAGGCCTACCTATGCAGGAGGATGATGTTGTAATGTCG
>NW_013671821.1:0-27313 GCF_000517525.1 Limulus polyphemus | reverse complement strand
AACATTGAATATTATTTATGAATTTTTTTACACTATATTTGTCATGTCCACTTCCAATGATGCATTTCACTCAAACCAGAGCTCATCGAGCCAGCTGGGACACAATAAACACAGTAATGGTTGGAACACTTTATATAAGACATTTGTTACACATCCTAACACTAGGTGTATACATTACCAGCCTATTTCCTTATACAAGACATTTGTTACACATCCTAACACTAGGTGTAAACATTACAAGCCTATTTCCAAAATCATGAATTAGATACAGTTTTCATGTAATTACATTTTTTGTTACAAATATTTGTAAAATTCACAAGTGATTTTTGACTGAATTTAAAATCCACACAAACATACAACACTTCTGAAGGCTCAGTCCTAAAGCTTTACTCTTTTTGGTTTACATCAGTGATATAGATGAAGGAATGGTCAATAAATTTGGAGTATTGTATTCAGTCTTTACCTGATGAAGGACATTGAAATGTTGGACAAACATTTAAAGAAGGGCTACAAGGATGATATCTGGGATGGAAAGTTTGTTATACAAGATGCATTATGATCTCTGAAATTTTCTCTTGGATATAATAATAAAAGAATTAGAGGTGTTTAAGATTGTTAAGAGAATTGATAGCATTGTTGCATCATATTTTTTCACATGAGAATGGTAAGACAAAGGAACACAAATATAAATTTTGGAGAGGTAGGAGTCATCTTCAGCTAAGACAACTTTATTTTTCTAACAAGGTGGTTGGCGTTTGGAATGGGTTGCTTTCAGATGTGATGGATGCAGTTAATTTAAAGGATGCTTGATAAATCTTTAAATGATAAGGGCTCATTTTACAAATTTTTTTTAGTATAGTAGATGGAACAGCCTAGATATACAACAAATCTCTCATTGTTCTTAAATTTTATGTTAAAATGGTCAGGTACTGTTACAAAGTACATAAAAATATTTTCAAATTTAACAGGTGGAATAAGTCCTCATTTCTTTTCTGTACTGGGAAGATTGTAAAGGTAATGTATTTGTACTTAATAACCATAACAAAATTTTACATGTACTTCTCTTTGATCAATGAAAGTTTTTATATCGTTCACAGTTTGAGAACAACAAATATTTTTATATGTGATCTTGCAGTACTGAAGAGTACTGTTCAATGCGAATGTACATACATTTTTACATACCAATGATTGCTACATAACTGAAGTTACGAACCAACACCATCTATACCAGTATTATACTAGTGAGTACGAACATCAAATACTTATATTTAACTTTTGTATGTCAATACAAATATTTTAAGTAGCACTGAGATCTTACATTAGAAATTATAAGGAAAGAATTGACCGAGGTTTTTGTTGAGTCACAAATTAGGCATTATAACCAGAGCTAGGGTCTGCTTACTTGATGTCAAGTTCAGAAAGTTGTGATGAGTTATTTATAAACACTTATCACAAGATGAAAGAGGTAATTAACTCCAGGTAGTGACCATATACGAGATGATCATGTACTTACTGTATAATAGGGTATATACATAACAGATATCTGATCCGTGTGGGTATATATTAGTGTTGAATAATTCCATTCAATTGTAGATTCACTAGCTAGCACTAACTAACCCCAATCACGATTACCAGTTATTCTAAATGGATCAGTAGACAAAAAACAAGACAGGGATATATATAAAAAAAGGATACCAGATGAAAATTCACAAATTTAATGTATATATATTTAATGTTTATTTTTCAGTGCACAGTGCAACGTTTTGAAGAAACAGAATGCTTGTTTTATTTTTTATTAGCCCTGAAGACATGGGATAAAATGACGAGTAGTAGCTTTGTGTGTTTCTCTGTAAGTGAACACAAAACAGTACTCAGTCAAATCAAAATGTTGGTATTAAGTAATCATATAAACTGGATAATAACTTTTATTTAAATAACAAAACTTGGATTAATACATGGCTATACCGTGATCACTCAAGTGTTGACACATAGCAGGATTTAGTGTAACAGGCAAAGTTCTCAAGGTCGCAGGAGTTAATGATCTGAGCCTAACCCATCTCATCTGATTTTCTTGAACAATCCTTACTTTCTTGTGAGAAGCAACATGGAAATTATCATTATATTTTTTTAAACATGAGTAACAGTATAAAAATAGTAATTGTTGTCTACCTTTGACTGTTTCCATAAAGAACAATGATCGTATATTTTCTATGTCATCGGTAAGCTCTGGTTGGCCAGATTAAGTTAGTGAATATTTGGTTACTTTTAATTAGGTTTGGTTATTATGTAGCTGAAGTAGTTGCTTTGTTTCAGTAAAGTACAAAGTCACACAATGGTCTATCTGTGCTGTGCCCATTGCAAAGAGCAATAAATAATGTTCAAAAACTATTATATATATATATATACTTAAGAAAAAACTGTAAACTCCTTTCACAGTGTCCATGGAGTTTTTCTTTTTACTATTGACTCTGCAACCATGCAACGACTGTAGGAAAGACCAACATATATGCACAATAGCAATTTTCTTGTAACTTTCATGATTATACACACTCTTGTGGACAGTATATGGAGAGTAACTTTAACCTAGTGACTCGTAAAATTTTAAAACAGTTTTGTATACAATCAAAATTATAGATTGCTTGAACAATGGCTGCTTAATTGCTTTCATTTGATTATATACACGACAATCATGCATATAACCTCAGCCGTAACTCTTCATAAATCATTAGTTATGCCTTACTTGAAATACATTGTACACTTTTGTTCATTGTTAAGAAAGGAAAGGCTACCAGTACTAGTTTGATTCTGGGGAAGGAGGGTTTATCTTATGAGGTAGGTTAAGATCTCTAACTTATTTGAGAATAGGTGAGTAATGCATGTTTATATAAATGTATAACATTATCCAGGAAATCAGTAGCATGAAGGTTTCTGATTTCTTTGTGCTGTGTTCTGAAGATAATGTGATGAGAAGATACAAGTTTAAGATTTGGAAAAAGGCAGACTAGGCTCCAATTTAAACCGTTTTAGTTTTGGGAAAATAAGATTGCAGACATGTTTAAGTTTAGAGCTTAAAGTTTGCATAATAAATAATATAACTAATAGTAATATAACACAGTGTAACATATGAAATTATTACTAACACTAGTATGATACAGACAACAGGGAATCATTTGGTCCTTTAACTTAAGTTAAAAGTTAAATATGTCTGCAAGCTTATTTTGCCTTGAAACAAATGTTATTGTATCCCAGGATAACAGTAAACAACAGCTATTTGGCACAAGCAAACAAAAAACCAGAATACTCAATATCACTTACAACGTATAGAAATATATAGAAAGAGTAGTTAACCATTTTAAGTTAGGTCTAACATTGTTCCAAAATAACATGGTCATTCACTTAGAAATTACTCTTATTGGAGTTAAGAGTACGCTAGTGGTAACACTAGAGCGTAATACTACAATTTTACAAGTAATATTAACATCACAATAGTAAAATTTAGAATTAGGGTAGATTAGGCTTAGGATATTTAGCACTACGACTACTCACCAGTACTAATTATTGTAGTAATACTGTTAATATTGTACTTATTAGTAACAGGACCACTTAGTTACCCCCAACTTACTCAGTTAACGTGTTGTGGAAACATATTATTTAATATTAATGAATAAATCTAACTCGACCTTGTCGTTGTAGCAAATAAACTTACCTAAAAATAAAACATAAGTACGTCCGTTATAGATTCATTAACTATTATGAATCTTAATGAAAATTGGAATTGACAAATTCTTCTCGAAATTAACAACAAAAAAAAGTATTTCCAATTACACTTTGTTTTTCTAAACAAACATGGACTCTACCACTTTTGGCTCCTGTAGTTAATACATGCAGCTGCAGTTATTCAGACATTTCTTTCACGTGACTAGAGCTAAAACTATGAAAATTAAAAAGTTTATGAAAAACGGAAATATTATATATATACATATAATAGTATAAAACATTGATAGCACTTAAGGACATATTCGTGTGCCGATGGAGTGAAATTTTGGTAAATTAGTCGCTCTCAAGGAAAAAATATTTATGAACAGAGTTTATGTCTGTGATACTTGTGTTTACTTAGCAATAAAATATTCTGGCAGAAAACTGCAAATATGAATATGAACACTAAGCAAAACCAGAAATAGTCTTCGGCTATTTCGGAATTTACAGTTTCCAGCAACAGCAAAACTGTAACAGTATGTCACCATGTTGTGATCAGAAATATAAACTAACCCAATAAATAATGTAATTAGTTTGATATATCAATTTAAGTATTATAAAACAAATACTTATAATGATTGTAATTCGTCGCATTTATTCTTAAGTTAAGCATCCTCGCTGATATTTTCGGCAATAATCTGAATAATATATTTCGAGGTTCGGCCAGCTTTGGAATTCAAGTTAGCCCTAAATCCGTATACTAAGCTAACAATGCGAAATGATACTTATATGTATATATATATATATATATTTATTTATATTGTTACGTCTCTGGTCGTCTGTTAATTTCCGGTATAAATTCTTCCCGATGAACTTCAGCGATACAAGTCCTTTCTCAAATAAAACTAGTTTATTCTTTCTCAATACAACTTTGCAATACACAAAATTTCCACAGTCACTTTAACTTAAACACACGCTATAATTCACAACGATTCACACACTTTACTTACGGTCACTACCGCTCGCTTGACTCAATTATCTGTCTCTATATCTGTCTATCTGCAATTATCTCTGCTTTATTTGCCGAGCTTATATACTAAAATAGAGGGCGCCTAGAAAAGACTAGAGTTACCAGAAACAGTCATGATCCTTCTAGAAACTCCAGCGCGCATGCTTCCAGCGTCACATGACTTCCGCTGTCGTAACAATATACTGTGAGAAATTAACTTAGAATTTGTAGCTGTTATAATAGTGGTTAGAAGAAGGCTTTCAGTTTGATTTTGTTACAAATCTGACAAATGATGCTAATGAAATTCAAAAGTGAGATGAATAATTCAGTTGTTAATCAAGTTATAATCATGGGGATTATATTTTTAGGCACATACATTGGGAAATGTTAAAGTCAAATCAGGATTTTAGAAACTGTTCGGGATGGCTTTCTTCGCCAATTTTTAACCTACTTAGAACAATGCTATTTTAAATTTATTGTTATCTTCTAATGTAGAAGTGGTTGACACGGTAGAGTTGGGAAACATCTGGGTGAAAGTGATCATTGCTCATTAGGTTTGATGTTTTGCTACATATGGAGATAAGGAATAGTGAGATTTTGGTTCTAAAATTCCAAAAAATCAAACAAACTGGTTTTGAAGAGATGAGACAAGAATTGTCTGTTGTTAATTCGGTAAGTAATTTATTTGGAGACATTCATCAAATATTGAAGATAAGCATGTTCTTTGTACAAAAAAGGGGTGCGTGCAGGTGAAACTGTTTGTTTTGAATTTCGCGCAAAGCTACACGAGGGCTATCTGCGCTAGCCGTCCCTAATTTAGCAGTGTAAGACTAGAGGGAAGGGAGCTAGTTATCACCACCCACCGCCAACTCTTGGGCTACTCTTTTTACCAACTAAAAGTGGGATTGACCGTCACATTATAACGCCCCCACGGCTGAAAGGGCGAGCATGTTTGGTGGGACTGGGATTCGAACCCGCGACCCGCAGATTGCGAGTCGAGCTCCCTAACCACCTGGCCATGCTGGGCCGCAGGTGAAACAAAACAAAACAAAAAAAACGGGTTGACTCACAAAGAGTATTAAGGATAAGATTAACTCCTGTAATTGAAAGGTTAGAAAATTATAGAAGTCAAACTGAGGTACTCGCTCTTTGTCCGGGTTATGAACTTTAAAAAAATGAGGGGATGGATGCTATGATAAATAAGACGAAAATCCTAACTTTCACACAGATAATTTATAACATAACATACTATTACAGTGTTTATTACTACATCACCAAAAGTTTTATATAAGCTTTAAGAACTCACTATGTATATACTTAAAGCATGATATACATTGTGCGATTGTCAGAGTGATTTTGAAGGAAGAGGTAGTGGTGGCAGTAGATGTGCTTTCTGTTACCCGCTTTCAACAACCACCTTATAATGTCCTTAATTCAAAAAGAGCAAAGGTCCCAAGTTTGGTTGAACTCCATTTATAACAACTCTCGGCTATCTTACATTGAGTTATTTTTCTATCCAATTAGCCAATTTATCACCCACATCGACAGAAATAATTTTCTAAACAAGTATTTTATATGAAACCTGTCAAATACTTTCTGAAAATCAATTAACACCAAATCGATATCCGTACCATCATCTTTATGGGTAATAACATCATTAAAGAATGTCAAAAGATTAATAAAGCAAGATTTTCTGATCCCCTAATGAAAACATTATCCAACAAAAATATAAACTTTGTTAAATGATTTTGCAAAGCATCTTTTATGAAACTTTCACCACCACTGATATAAAACAAGTTGATCTATAATTACCGGGAGAAATTTTATCACCTACCTTAAAAAGGTGAATAACATTAGCCAACTTCTAATCCTCTGGCACTTGACCACTGTTCAAAGACTTAAAAAAATAGTAGCAAATGCCTTACATATGCATCCAATCCTTCAAAACCAAATCCTTGAAATACGATTTAGCCTAGAAGTTTTACCATTCTTTAAAATTCCCTGTTTTTTTTCTAACAAGCTCAGAATTTATGTGATAATCTTCTTCGATCTTGTTTATATCTACTAACAGTTCAAGATGAAGAAAATTGATTACATTTTCATTAATAAAAAATTGAAGAAAATGTAGAATTTAATAACCCCGCCACCTTACGATCATCAAATTTGAGCATTCTTGTGTCATCCCTCATTGACCATATTCTCATCTTAACATTTTGCTTAGACTTTATGTATTTAAAGAAATTTTATTATTTTTTTACATTTTCAGCAATCACTTTTCGTATTGTTTTTCGATTTCTTGATTTTCCGTTTGACCAACTTTCTTGGTCTATAAATATAACACGAAAATCTGTATGTCTGTTCTGTTTGTCCGTTATCTAACTACTCCCAAGTCTCTGGGCCAATCACAACCAAATTTTGTGGTATGATAGTTTGGGATAAGGAGCATTCTAGTAAGGGGTCACAACCCCTCCTTGTTACTGAAAATTTATTATCTTTGACATATGCTAACGTTAACTTCATTCACAGATGGCGCCACATCCTGGCACCAAACAGCTTTATTAATTTTCTATAACACAACATACACATAGTTGGGAGGAAGGGCACACAAACGTCTGATATATCTCAGAGAGTGCTCTAGCACTCACTATGTAGGAATACAATGAAAAAACAAATGCCACCACTATTACAATAATACATTACACTCACCTGAAGTTTATACTTTAACAACCACAATGATGCTGTTATGAAGAGACGTTTCTTGAGTTGAAAGGTTTCTGCCCGTAAAACATTTCTGCGGCCAATTATCGTCAATTAATTAATCGTGTGAAACACTTTGGACATCAGTGACACAGATGAAGGACTGGTCAATGAATTAATTAAATTTTCTGATGATATTGAGGGTGTTGTTGGCTGTGATGAAGATGTTGCTGCTTTGCAAAAGGGTTTTAATTATTTGATGAGTTGGGCGAACAAATCGCAGATAGCTTTTGATAATAATATATGCAAGATAATGCATGTCAGATGTAATGATTTGAATCATGACTGTACTTTTGATGGGAATAACCTTCACAGTGCTATGGAAGAAAATAATCTTGGTGTTCTAGTTGATTAATCTTTTAACTCACCCAAGCAATGTGCTGTTGCTAATAGCAAGACAAACAGGATTTTAGTTTGTATCTACAGAAATAGTGGAGTATTCTAGAATATTCCCTCTAGAGACAGCTAGCGCAGATAGCCCTTGTGTAGCTTTACGTTAAATTCAAAACAAATCAAACCAAAGCATAACTTCTATTAACAATAACTTACCATTATATGATGGAATGCAACAGTCACATGATATTGAATGTACAAGGCTGTATTGATGATTTGTTGGTAATATACAGTCATATAAAGTATTGTAAACATGTGACACCAGCATATATTGAGCTGCAGTATATCAAGTCTAAACTCACGAGTTAGACAACGAGTTTTCGTTGTTCGTTTTTTAGTTATTTCCACTTCTACAGACATATAAGTTTGATCTACTGGTACTTGAGTTTAGTGTGCAAATAGATAATCTGCTAAGCATGTCAAGTGTTGATGAATTGTCCTTTGTAGTTGTCTATCTGTTAATACACAATTCCCAAGAATTCACATTGTGGTTTTCTTGACCTAGTTGAGGACATTTTCAACGATCTAGTCGCCATGTTACAAATCAACACATTCACAATATATAGATGTATATACAGTATTGGAAATAATTATGGAAAGTGTGATGAAAAGGCTATAAAAGGCAAATAATAAGTGAATGCCAGCCTCTTTTCACGTAGAAAGTAGCTGCACCGGAGTACAGTAACGAATTGATAAATTACATTGTGATTGGTTTTCACCTTGACAATCAGAAGATTCTATACTAACAGAAGGGCGTATAAACGTATTGACAATCATACAATGCTTGATAGTTGTAGTATTAGTCCAGCTATGGTTTATTGGAAAGAAATACTGAATGTCAAGTGTATATACGTCAAAGTTTAGGAAAGTCAAGGATACTCCCTCCATACATAATATCATATGAATGTTTATCGAGGAAGATAAGATACAAATAGCACAAATGATCTTATTGGACATGTAGCTGTTTATATACTACAACTGAGAAGAGGTAACTTAACCAAAATGTAGAAATGGACACTGGACCATAAACAATGGAAGGAGCAAAAATAAAGACGTGTGCTCTTTAAAGGCTCATATTATCTGGTAAAAATAAACAACAGTTTTGCTGAATGGTATCATATTCAAAGTACAAAATCTACAGTGGAGCGTCGTTGGGATCAATACAATTACAGGGCTGTATCTCAGTACTGATTCCACACAAAATGGATGGCACCATGACTGCCACATGGCCACTGATTCATGTGAACACAGCGGAATGTTTATGGCAAAAGGTGTGATAGTTAGTCAAGCTCTGTTAGGCTTGGATGGTTATTGGTTATGTGCCTGCCCAAATGCATTATAGGGCAATGTAGTTCCTGCTTGACACAGAATCTGCAAGGATCCCAGTGAATACAGCTGTGTATCAGACACTCTGAGCAAAACTGCCACTCCAGTCACTGAATATTCACTTTGTTTTGGTGAGTAGAGGCAGATTGAATACGAATGAAGAGACACATCTCTGATTAAATTTAGACCACGTGAACCTTAGGACAAAGGTCACAGCTGGAGACCTCAATTTTGGCATTGCCATACTAGGTATGAATAATAAGCTTTGTCTGAGTAACCTGATGGCTAAATGTACCAATAGGTTAGAACTAAAATTATATGTTATCACATAGAAATGGGGAATCTGATTCCCTGCTCACAGTTCCAAGGGCATTCTGGCAAGCACTGGAAATACTGAAAGAAACACCATCAGCTACAAAAGCAACCCATTTCATGCGCACTCAGGTGTCATCAGTGGCAGTCTCAACCCATTCTCTTTACACTCAGGTGTCATCAGAGGCAGTCTCGACCCATTCCGTCTGCACTTAGGTGTCATCAGAGGCAGTCTCGACCCATTCCGTGTGCACTCAGGTGTCATCAGTGGCAGTCTCGACCCATTCCATGTGCACTCAGGTGTCATCAGAGGCAGTCTCGACCCATTCCGTGTGCACTCAGGTGTCATCAGAGGCAGTCTCGACCCATTCCATGTTCACTCAGGTGTCATCAGTAGCAGTCTCGACCCATTCTGTGTGCACTCAGGTGTCATCAGAGGCAGTCTAGACCCATTCCGTGTGCACTCAGGTGTCATCAGAGGCAGTCTCGACCCATTCCGTGTGCACTCAGGTGTCATCAGTGGTAGTATCAACCCATTTCGTGTGCACTCAGGTGTCATCAGTGGCAGTCTCGACCCATTCCGTGTGCACTCAGGTGTCATCAGTGGCAGTCTCGACCCATTCCGTGTGCACTCAGGCGTCATCAGTGGCAGTCTCTCCAAAGGAAGAAGAAACAGGGATGGAGAACTTGGTGTTCTACACGATAAAAGAGTAGCTTTCGCTCCAACAGATAACAGTGTTAAAACACCACTGCCAAGAACGTGTGGATGGAAGTCTTAGCGTTGTATAACAGTAAGAAAGAGTGTTTGTTGAAGTTCCAACACAGCTGTAGGAGGAAGCCTCCAAGAGCACAAACTTGTGAGAGTTTATCTGCTAGACAATTGGATGAGTTTCTGTCTTCTAGGTGTGTACCTCTATCTTTATTCATAAATTGTAAATCTAGTGACTTTGTACATGGGGTTTGTATAATGTATATACATGTATTTATAGTTTTATAGGTTCAGATTTAGGTTTAATGATTTTTCAGATATTTTTGTGGTATGTATAAGCATATTTTGTATTTAGACTGAAGTTGTGTCGTGTGCATACATTGCATGTATGTAATTATTTCCTATGTATGTATATCACTTTCACATAAGAGTTATTTTATTTTGTATTTTTATTAATGAGAGTAGTTTAAGCTTAAATTGAGTTTTGTTTTAATGGACCACGTTATATTTTAATCTGTGTAAAACAAATAGTGTTTTTAATTTGTAACGACTGAGGTTTATTTTCATCTATTAACTTGCTTTCAATGTATTTTTGTTATCATTACTTATCCTCTTCTAAACTGGACGCGTAACTGTCTTAAGAACTGTGTGATGTTGGAGCAGTTGTACTACAATTCACAGTTGTTTAGATTATATCTACGTGATGTCGAGAACCTCTGTAACAGTTTTATAACTTTACCAAGACCTGTGTGATGTTGGAACAGTTGTACTACAATTCACAGTTGTTTAGATTATATCTACGTGATTTCGAGAACCTCTGTAACAGTTTTATAACTTTACCAAGACCTGTGTGATGTTGGAACAGTTGTACTACAATTCACAGTTGTTTATATTATATGTACGTGATGTCGAGAACCTCTGTAGCAGTTTTATAACTTTACCAAGACCTGTGTGATGTTGGAACAGTTGTACTTCAATTCACAGTTGTTTAGATTATATCTACGTGATGTCGAGAACCTCTGTAACAGTTTTATAACTTTACCAAGAACTGTGTGATGTTAAGAACCTTTTGAAATATTTTCTTGGTATAACGGAAAGAATATTATATATATATATATACCAAACTTGAGGCTGGCTATGAGTGAGCGTTCTGTAAAACTGGTGCTCAGGTCGAACGTGTATCTACTCCAAGTGTCTTTATTGTAGAAGTCAGGCATGATTTAAACGAACCCTCGTGCTCATCAGTCTGTAACCAGAAGCTTTGAGTGAGAAAATTAGATTTAGCTACTTTATCCTCTTTTCTGCCTTCTGGCTGAGCAGATAAGGAGGATAAAACAACGTTTGTAGGTAGGAGGAAAATAAAGAAATACGCACTTAATCGTATATAACTTTTTTTAGTTTTTACTGAAGTTACTATTTTTTTTAAGTGTTCGAAAATAATTGTATTACAATTAAAAGTTAGACGATGTAGAATAGAATGGAGAGGACTATTCCAGAAAGAAAGAAATACTTCACATCCCCTCATTATACACATAGAAAAAGGACGATATACGTAAGTTATACATATATTATAAATTTGAGTGATATATGATATATATATCTAACATCACGGTGTTTAGCTATTGTTATGGCGTGAAGCGTTATTACAACCAATTATATTTGTCTTTAAGCTAATAACTTTGTTTTATTATTTTGGGTTATTTAACCATGTCCAAGTTACTTAACAAAAAATGTTTCATTTAATTATACTGTCATGCGAGTGATAGAATTATTAAGGTTTAACTGTTAACTCGAGCAGCATGATCCAACGTGTTCTCTACTCGAGCAGCATGATCCAACGTGTTCTCTACTCGAGCAGCATGATCCAACGTGTTCTCTTGAGATGAAACCGGGCGTGACCCATTGTTGAACATAACGAAATATGGATCTGCGGGTCCAGCTTTTACCTTCCACTACCACAAAAAAATTAAAATAATTAAATTTCGTTTCGCACATTGGATAAACTCACCCACAGCAAAGAGTTCAACTTGTTCATGTGTTCACCGTTCACGTCATGTGACAAGTAATAATCACCAGTGACGTAGAGTTTCAACTTGTTCATGTGTTCACCGTTCACGTCACGTGACAAGTACTAATCACCAGTGACGTAGAGTTTCAACTTGTTCATGTGTTCACGTGACAGGTAATAATTAGTGACGTAGAGTTTCAACTTGTTCATGTGTTCACGTGACAGGTAATAATCAGTGAAGTAGAGTTTCAACTTGTTCATGTGTTCACGTGACAGGTAATAACCAGTGACGTAGAGTTTCAACTTGTTCATATGTTCACGTGACAGGTAATAATCAGTGACGCAGAGTTTCAACTTGTTCATATGTTCACGTGACAGGTAATAATCAGTGGAATTTCAACTTGTTCATGTGTTCACGTGACAGGTAATAATTAGTGAAGTAGAGTTTGAACTTGTACTGTACACGTCACGTGACAGTTCATAGTTCATCTTATTAAGCTGTCAAATTACAAGGAGTTACTTGTACCTGAAGATGACAAAACCTTGTCGAAACGTTGTACATTTGCTGTTATGTTAAACTTATATTAAAGTTTTTCTTCATTACCCATTCAAGCCGTCTCCAGCCATTATTAGTCTCAAAGTGGGTTCCTCGTCATCGAATTTATATTAAGTCTATTATTGTTTTATGGTGTTGATTTAATCTCCTATTGACAATTAATGTAACTGGTAATGTTAGAGCTATTCATATATTTATTCATCCATTTTAGAGAAAAACAAATAGCGTGAATTTATCCACAATAAATCAAGTAATTATCCCTTATTAACAAATAAAAATGTGCGTGAATGACATGCGTTCTTGGATCGTTATGACATTACTGTTTCATAGCTTTTTGAGTGACATTATGTTATAAGTTTCCATTAATATAAAACTTTGTGTTTACATTTAATTTCTTTTACTCTCCACTGATATCGAACTCACGTTTCTTCTCATAAACATAAACATTTGTACTTATGAATAAACTATGTAATTTTGATGTATGGATAGCGGTATGCCAGAAAATAAAACTCGTGAAAATAACTATTAGTTCTAAACCTTGCTAAGAGATGGCAGGTCACGTTACGAAGATTGTTTGGAATGTGGCACAAATGTACA
The DNA here is from genome assembly GCF_000517525.1 of Limulus polyphemus. Lineage (NCBI taxonomy): Eukaryota > Metazoa > Arthropoda > Merostomata > Xiphosura > Limulidae > Limulus > Limulus polyphemus. Next base: position 13,950 of record NW_013671821.1, on the reverse strand, counting down.
CGAGAGCTATCTGCGCTAGCCGTCCCTAATTTAGCAGTGTAAGACTAGATGGAAGGCAGCTAGTCATCACCACCCACCGCCAACTCTTGGGCTAATCTTTTACCAACGAATAGTGGGATTGACCGTAACATTATCACGCCCCCACGGCTGAAAGGGCGAGCATGTTTGGTGTGACGGGGATTAGAACCCGCGACCCTCACCACCTGGCCTACAGTTAAGGAGGTTGAAGGGATGGCTCACAAGGATGGCAAACAGAGTTAAGCGGTTTGTATTGTAGGCTAACGAGAAGGGCAGTTTATACTCACTATTATAATCAATCAATAATGATTGTTTATCTGTTATAAATCCCTAGTGACATGATAGTAAAAAAATGGGAAACTGGTGAAATCTTATTTATATTGCGAGCCGTGGTGTCTGTCCAAACGTTTTTTCTGTCTTCTGTTTGAAAAGCTGCGCACGCAGTCAAAGCTCATCATTCACCCTTGAAATGAGGGAGAACAGGCATGAATAATGTTGATGCCAACATTCACCCTTGAAATCAGGGGAGAACAGGCATGAATAATGTTGATGCCAACATTCACCATTGAAATGAGGGGAAAACAGGCATGAATAATGTTGATGCCAACATTCACCCTTGAAATGAGGGGAGAACAGGCATGAATAATGTTGATGCTAACATTCACCCTTGAAATGAGGGGAGAACAGGCATGAATAATGTTGATGCCAACATTCACCCTTGAAATGAGGGGAAAACAGGCATGAATAATGTTGATGCCAAATTTTATTTCACAAGCAGGATATTCTACACTAATTTGTTAGGACTTAATCTCACTATCATTCACATTTCAAAATGTGACGTAACTTAAAGAATAAAAATGTAGATTTACCGTATGTTATTGTTGAGCTGCTCTTAGCCTGATTGAAATGCTCAACAATTACTTTTTGCGGTGGGCAGTATATAAGTAGCTCAAAGCTTTGGCTCTGAGTCAAACCAAGAGTGCGACACAATTAACTTTTTAAAATTCATGAAATAATGTAAATTGATAGATTAACTTAAACTTTTCCCTCACTGGGGACGGGTACTTTTGCTTGTGTAACGTAAGCTACATTACAGGTGATATAACTATCACGTTAGATCCAAAAGTTTGGTAAATCATATTTGAAAATGTGGGCTGGCTTCTTTATCTAGAGTTTTAGACATGTGAATTTATGGTATTCCTTGTTATGATTCTGAAGCTGTTTGCTTTATAACTTTTGAAAAAAACTATTACTCCCAGAATGGTTTCTAAATCAGAATGTTATAACGGCTAGAATGGAAGAACAGTATATTTATTTATATTCTATTACTACAGAAAGAATGGTTTTTAGCTGCTAAGCCTAGATCGAAGAACGTTGGTATGTTGGTTTGTTTTTAATTTCGCACAAAGCTACACGAGGGCTATCTTCGCCAGTCGTCCATAATTTAGCAGTGTAAGGCAGCTAGTCGTCACCACCCACCTCCAACTCTTGGGCTTCTCTTTTACCAAGGAATAGTGTGATTGACCCGTCACGTAATAACGCCCCCGCAGGTTGCGAGTCGAGCACCCTAATCACCCCTTGCTGAAAGAAAGATTAGTGTCTTTATTTCCATTTTATTATTACAGAAAGAATGCTTTGTAGTTGCAGAAATGTTGACCTTCCACGTCTTTTGGTTTTGGTAATTTGTCTAATCACAGTTTCTAAACTGATCCATAGTTTCAAGGACTCTAACACTGACTATGGAAACACCTATCAGTACATGTTTACTATGAAACACCTATCAGTACATGTTTACTATGAAACACCTAACAATAAATCTTGACTAAGAAACACCTAACAATAAATCTTGACTAAGAAACACCTACCAGTACATCTTTACTAAGAAATACTTATCAGTACATCTTTACTAAGAAACACCTACCAGTACATCTTGACTAAGAAACACCTATCAGTACATGTTTACTATGAAACACCTAACAATAAATCTTGACTGAGAAATACTTAACAGTACATCTTTACTAAGAAACACCTAACAATAAATCTTGACTAAGAAATACTTAACAGTACATCTTTACTAAGAAACACCTAACAATAAATCTTGACTAAGAAATACTTAACAGTACGTCTTTACTAAGAAACACCTATCAGTACATGTTTACTAAGAAACACCTAACAATAAATCTTGACTATGGAAACACCTATCAGTACATCTTTACTAAGAAACACCTAACAATAAATCTGACTAAGAAATACTTAACAGTACATCTTTACCAAGAAACACCTACCAGTACATCTTTACTAAGAAACACCTACCAGTACATCTTTACTGTGAAGTTTTGACCAACATGACATACTTCTGTAAGGGAAGGCTTGCACACATGATTATAATTTAATATTTTTTTTACATCTAATTACTTCCAGCTATGTGTATATTCATTAAATTAGCCCGATTTTACGGGTCAAGAAAATTTCATATTTTCTTTCAATTCTCGTTCAAAAATATCTACAGAAACCAACACGATATATTTGGTAATATCCTAAATATCCTGGCGCTATTAATGTTAAAATAGTAATAACCCTTTTGTCTTATTACGACAGAAATGGTCAATAAGAATTTATAGCACGTACAGAAAGGAATTGTTTAAATATAGCAATGAATGTAAATATATTTAAGGTGTCAGAAATGTATATAAAAAGTTCTTGAATTTAAAAAAATTAATAAAATTTGTTCAGTATATACATATATATACATATATGTGTGTGTAACTAGAAATTGTGCCAACAAAGGGCAGGTAAACATGTACATAGTTTCCCTTATAACTCTCGTGAAGCTTACTAGTAGTCTTTGGCTAACACAGACAAGTCTTTAAGAATAAATGTAATAATAATATGATATAGGCTTAGTTGACGAATGCAGACGAGAGTGAAAGAAAAGTATTTTGTGATATTGGACGCGTGAGGAATATATTCGTAGCTAACCTTTTAATATGTAATCTATGTATAATTGATAGAATAACATACAAACTATTTGAAACAACTGTAGACTTGTGTTAGAATAACATACAAACTATTTGAAACAACTGTAGACTTGTGTTAGAATAACATACAAACTATTTGAAACAACTGTAGACTTGTGTTAGAATAACATACAAACTATTTGAAACAACTGTAGACTTGTGTTAGAATAACATACAAACTATTTTAAACAACTGTAGACTTGTGTTAGAATAACATACAAACTATTTGAAACAACTGTAGACTTGTGTTTAATTTGAATGGAACTTAAGTGTGATGTTGATAATTGATCAAAACGGTAGAGGAGCGATATAAGAAATAGAAATGATCGTATACATCATATCTATAGAAGTGATCCTGTTCTCAACTGATGTTATACGTCATATCTATAGAAGTGATCCTTTTCTCAACCGGTCGTATACATCATACCTATAGAAGTGATCCTCTTCTCAACCGGTCGTATACATCATACCTATAGAAGTGATCCTGTTCTCAACTAATCGTATACGTTATATCTATAAAAGTGATCCTGTTCTCAACTGATCTTATACGTCATATCTATAGAAGTGATCCTGTTCTCAACTAATCGTATGCATCATATCTATAGAAATGATCCTGTTTTCAACTGATCATATACAAACAAAACGAGAAAATCTTATGTTGATAACCTTGAAAAGTCTTTGTCCCAGCGAAGAGTGCTTTACTGCAAGATTTAAAGATAAGGTTAGAAACAGTAATGCTGAATATGCGAAACAAGCCTTAGCTATTAATCCAGTCAAATAAAAGGTTGCCACCTGGCTAGATGGAAGAAAAACTATAACAAATATATCAGCAAAAGCCAAGTAATGTCGAGAGATAGCTCTAAGGAAAGCTACGACAAGGATAGGTCTAGAGCCCAGTGACAATTGAAACTTAGTACACACAAAAAAAACACGAAACAAGTGTTAAAAAATTTAGAAAAAATTAGGAACAGAAACTGGAGCACCAAAAAGTAAGGAAACAAGGTAGAAATGGGAGGGTGATAATTACAACACTTGGTGGTTTTTGTAATAGTAGGAAAATCAAGGTTGTATATAAGAAGGAGAGTGTTATAACCTGTTATGTTGTATCTTCGGTTATGTTATAATAGTAGGAAAATCATGGTTATATATAAGAAGGAGAGTGTTATAACCTGTTATTTTGTATCTTCGGTTATGTTATAATAGTAGGAAAATCAATGTTTTATATAAGAAGGAGAGTGTTATAACCTGCTATTTTGTATCTTCGGTTATGTTATAATAGTAGGAAAATCAATGTTTTATATAAGAAGGAGAGGGTTATAACCTGTTATTTTGTATCTTCGGTTATGTTATAATAGTAGGAAAATCAATGTTTTATATAAGAAGGAGAGTGTTAAAACCTGCTATTTTGTATCTTCGGTTATGTTATAATAGTAGGAAAATCAATGTTTTATATAAGAAGGAGAGTGTTATAACCTGTTATTTTGTATCTTCGGTTATGTTATAATAGTAGGAAAATCAATGTTTTATATAAGAAGGAGAGTGTTAAAACTTGTTATTTTGTATCTTCGGTTATGTTATAATAGTAGGAAAATCAATGTTTTATATAAGAAGGAGAGTGTTAAAACTTGTTATTTTGTATCTTCGGTTATGTTATAATAGTAGGAAAATCAAGGTTGTATATAAGAAGGAGAGTGTTATAACCTGTTATTTTGTATCTTCGGTTATGTTATAATAGTAGGAAAATCAAGGTTATATATAAGAAGGAGAGTGTTATAACCTGTTATTTTGTATCTTCTGTTATGTTATAATAGTAGGAAAATCAAGGTTGTATATAACCTGTTATTTTGTATCTTCGGTTATGTTATAATAGTAGGAAAATCAAGGTTGTATATAAGAAGGAGAGTGTTATAACCTGTTATTTTGTATCTTCGGTTATGTCATAATAGTAGGAAAATCATGGTTATATATAAGAAGGAGATTGTTATAACCTGTTATGTTGTATCTTAGCTAAGAAATAACAAAAGCATGGACCCGCAGCGTAAATAATATTTCATACTCTGAACTTGTTCTCATATAGCAGACTAAACAAGGTAAAAATTACATAATAAGGAGGAGTTGCTATCGTGACCACAAATTATCATCCTGAGAGAGTTTCGATCTATTTTTCCTGATATCGTGACACGAGTGTCAGGTACACAAGAAGGCTATTAGACACTCGTCTTCTGAAGTAAGCTAAATATAGATCAGAAGTGAAACAGAAACTCAACGAAGCCAATTATTGCTAATAAACTTGCTGGCTTGAAGCTCTTAATGTCAGGAATCATCGGACAAGAAAACTAAAGCTTATAAATTCATTTCTTTATAAGGAAGATTATTTATATACAACATCAGAAAGGTTTTTATATTTGGTAACTGGAATTATGTTGTTTTTCACGGGTTTTAGCTCTGAGGATTAGGTGCAGATATTGTCTAAAATTGCAGAGTATCGGACTTAAAAGCTTAATATGGTTTGTTATCCATCAAGACTTTATCTAAACCTGACAAGTTTAAGTAAGGATGGACTTTTTCCAATGAAGCAATAACGAACCAGTGATGTTACAGATGAACGCTCAGACCGACCCTGTCTTTACAAATTGACTCTTGTGTTACGTCATGGGCTTATAAAATGCAGAACAGTTGAAACAACATGACACAGTTCGTTAGTTTCTTCCTTGAAATTCTTCTTTGAATACCTTGGGGTTTTGTAATCAGTCAAACACTCCTCAGCTCGAATGAATCGTCACGTCTCCTCGTTGTTTGTTTGTTCTTGTTACGCACAAAACTATACAATAGACTATTTATGCTCTGTTCTCCGCGGGTATCGAAATCCGCATTTAAGCCTCAAGACTTATCGCTGAGCCACTGAGAGCCAGCACGTTGATCATGGAATAAAATAAAATTTCCAACCTTAAAGTACAGGCGACACCACAATTTGTGATTTCCTGGTGATGATGTATTAATAATGAGTTAGGCCAAAGCTTAAGTCCAGATGAACACCGTATATGTTCAAACAATTCGGAATCAGATTAAAACTAACATGATTTATATCAAAACATCTTAACTCTGATTCCACGGCTGATCCAACATCTAAGAAACCGTGTACAAAATGAATCTGGTTCCACGGCTGATCCAACATGTAAGAAACCATGAACGACATGAAGCTGATTGCACACCTGATCTAACACGTAAGAAACAGTGAACGACATGAAGCTGGTTGCACACCTGATCCAACATGTAAGAAACCATGAACGACATGAAGCTGGTTCCACACCTGATCCAACATGTAAGAAACCGTGAACGACATGAAGCTGGTTCCACACCTGATCCAACATGTAAGAAACTGTGAACGACATGAATCTGGTTCCACACCTGATCCAACATGTAAGAAACCGTGAACGACATGAAGCTGGTTCCACACCCAGTGTTAAATGTTATTATACCAACAATGTTAAATGTCGTTACAACAACAGTGTTAAATGTCATTACAACAGCAGGGTTAAATGTCATTATAACAACAGTGTGAAATGTAATTACAACAGCAGTGTTAAATGTAATTACAACAGCAGTGTTAAATGTCATTACAACAACAGTGCTAAATTTTTTTACAACAGCAGTGTTAAATGTCATTACATGAACCAGCTTCATGACGTTCACGGTTTCTTACATGTTGGATCAGGTGTGGAACCAACTTTATGTCGTTCACGGTTTCTTACATGTTGGATCAGGTGTGGAACCAGCTTCATGTCGTTCACGGTTTCTTACGTGTTAGATCAGGTGTGGAACCAGCTTCATGTCGTTCACGGTTTCTTACATGTTGGATCACAGTGTTAAATGTCATTACAACAGTGGTATTAAATGTCATTACAATAGCAGTGTTAAATGTTATTATAACAACAGTGTTAAATATCGTTACAACAACACTGTTAAATGTCATTACAACAGTGTTAAATGTCATTACAATAGTGTTGTAATGACATTTAACACTGTTGTTGTAACGATATTTAACACTGTTGTTATAATAACATTTAACACTGCTATTGTAATGACACTTAACATTCTTCTTTTGTGATGAAATCTATCATTTAATCGTTTATCTATGTGGTTTTGGCCTATCGTCACTTCAAAATGAACTCGAATGCTCCTGCAGGCCTAACTTGTACGAAAATGCACGGACGTAGGTACATATATATGCAACTTGTTATTGTGTTTCTCTGAATTGTCAGTTTCCTTCTTGGAACCAGATAACAAATATATTAACGACACCAGGAACTAAAGTTTTAGGTTTTACATTTGATACGGGAACCTTTAATAAAGATTTCTTTAAAGTAACAACATAATTAATCTTCCTATACGTTTTTCAATATCTTGTTACATGGGCCTCATCTTTGTAACAGCAGAACTGAAGTAACCAGTTTCATCGGTGATGCTTTATATCGTTTCTCGCAACATATTAACATTATTAAGTATTGATTGCAGAGAATGAAGATAAATTAATGTTGAAATCACGACACTGTTCTAGAAAACATTTTGTAGAGACGAATTGGCTATGACGTCAGTTTGTTTCACAACTACCCAGAGGAGTTATTTGACGCAAGGCAATTTTCTGGTGATCGACCATGCACGTGGCTTTCTTTGTGATAAATGACTCTAGTGGCTAGAATTACCTAACAAAGCAGTTATTTCAAGCAACAAATAGCGATATTATAGATTTAAATCACATTATTTCTACCCAAACTGCCCCTTTTCTTGTTAAAAATACAACTTGATCAACGTAAGAACTGTTTGCATATATCGGTTTTAATTGTTTACTTGTCTCCTTTGTTTGTAGAATCTACTATTTGTTGCCTTGACAACGAAAACTATTCTGGTAACTAAGTATATTGTTTTCAAAAGTCGATACTTTGAGTTATGAAAATTATGTATGTTGTGAAGGGTATAAGTAATGTTATCAAGTCTAAGTTTATCTCACCGTTTTATTGGTTAGATCTCAAATCGTCACTGACATCAACCCTCACAACCAATAAAAATAAGCTACATTTGGTAAGGTGTTATAAGATGCCTAACTAAGGAAAAAGCTAAACAAAACAAACCCACTGAATGCTAGAAGATTAAGTTAGGACAAGACGATTTATATTTTAGCTAAGGATGAAAATCCAATAACATCATTAGAAAACTTTCGGTTTTTTTTATGTTTGAAAAACCTCATTCATCAGCACAAAACATTTCGAAGGACAGTGTACAGACCAAACGCTTTACATATCTATATTTCAATTACATCAATTATCTTTACATTATGTGGGAAGGGAACAACTAGTACACGGAAAGTGTACAGACCAAACGCTTTACATATCTATATTTCAAACATCAATTATCTTTACCTTATGTGGGAAGGGAACAACTAGTACACGGACAGTGTACGGACCAAACGCTTTACATATCTATATTTCAAACATCAATTATCTTTACATTATGTGGGAAGGGAACAACTAGTACACGGACAGTGTACGGACCAAACGCTTTACATATCTATATTTCAAACATCAATTATCTTTACATTATGTGGGAAGAGAGCAACTAGTTATGAGAATGTTAAGGAAATAAATTTTGGGTTAAAAGATAAAGCTGGTTAAAAGGTAATGCTGGTTAAAAGGTAATGCTGGTTAAAAGATAATGGTGGTTAAAAGGTAATGCTGGTTAATAGATAATGCTGGTTAAAAGGTAATGCTGGTTAATAGATAATGGTGGTTAAAAGACAATGCTGGTTAAAATATAATGCTGGTTAAAAGGTAATGCTGGTTAAAAGGTAATGCTGGTTAAAAGATAATGCTGGTTAAAAGGTAATACTAGTTAAAAGATAATGCTGGTTAAAAGGTAATGCTGGTTAAAAGATAATGCTGGTTAAAAGACAATGCTGGTTAAAAGGTAATGGTGGTTAAAACAATGGTGGTTAAAAGATAATGCTGGTTAAAAGACAATGCTGGTTAAAAGGTAATGCTAGTTAAAAGGTAATTCTGGTTAAAAGGTAATGCTGGTTAAAAGATAATGCTGGTTAAAAGATAATGCTGGTTAAAAGGTTATGCTGGTTAAAAGATAATGCTGGTTAAAAGGTTATGCTGGTTAAAAGAATGAAGAAAACAGATTTAATATCCATTTATTTCTAACGATGTATAATACAGAAGATAATTTTATAGCACAAAAGAAAGTAGGTCAACACTCCTTCACAAAAACTATTACTTGTATACAACGATAACACTACAACACTTAGTGCTCTTCCTTAATTATTACCCGTATACCATAATAACACTACAACACTTAGTGCTCTTCCTTAATTATTACCTGTACACCATAATAACACTACAACACTTAGTGCTCTTCCTTAATTATTACCTGTATACCATAATAACACTACAACACTTAGTGCTCTTCCTTAATTATTACCTGTACACCATAATAACACTACAACACTTAGTGCTCTTCCTTAACTATTACCTGTACACCATAATAACACTACAACACTTAGTGCTCTTCTTTAACTATTACCTGGTCCACAGTTCTTCAAATGCATCATGGATCAGCTGGTCCACAGTTCTTCACATTCATCAAGGATCAGCTGGTCCACAGTTTTTCACATTCACCAAGGATCAACTGGTTCACAGTTCTTCAAATGCACCATGGATCAGCTGGTTCACAGTTCTTCAAATGCACCATGGATCAGCTGTTCCACAGTTTTTCACATTCACCAAGGATCAGCTGGTCCACAGTTCTTCAAATGCACCAAGGATCAGCTGGTTCACAGTTCTTCAAATGCACCAAGGATCAGCTGGTCCACAGTTCTTCGCATTCACCAAGGATCAGCTGGTTCACAGTTCTTCAAATACACCAAGGATTAGCTGGTCCACAGTTCTTCAATTCACCAAGGATCAGCTGGTTCACAGTTCTTCAAATGCACCAAGGATTAGCTGGTCCACAGTTCTTCACATTCACCAAGGATCAGCTGGTTCACAGTTCTTCACATTCACCAAGGATCAGCTGGTCCACAGTTCTTCACATTCACCAAGGATCAGCTGGTTCACAGTTCTTCAAATGCACCAAGGATCAGCTGGTCCCCAGTTCTTCAAATGCACCAAGGATTAGCTGGTCCACAGTTCTTCAAATGCATCAAGGATCAGCTGGTTCACAGTTCTTCACATTCACCAAGGATTAGCTGTATTTCACGTTTCTCAACTGATTAAATTCTAACGTTGTAACTTTGTTGATGAATATAGGATTGGTATTGGAATATCATAAATGTATTAATATATTTGCAACTGATTAATTTTTTCATCAAATCTAACTTAATTTGCATGCTACTTCATATGTAATACACTTCTACTAGTCACTTTTCATAAGAAACGTAATATTTAAAGGTTTTTTTATCCCAGATACCAGCTACTGAAAACCTGGGATCTTCTGTTTGATGGACTATATATGACTATATATCGTATTGGTAACAAGAAATGTTTATATTTTCTGATATATAATTACTTTTATTTGTGACGAGCTTAGTAGACTTCTGTTTAATCAAGGTATTTGTTGCTTTACTCACTGGAAAACTCGAGATTCAGGTAATCTGAGCTGGAGATCTGGATAATCTGAGCTCGAGAGTCGGGTAGTCTAAGCTCAAGAACCGGGTAGTCTGAACTCAAAGACCGGGTAGTCTGAGCTCAAGAACTGGGTAGTCTGAGATAGAGAGTTGGGTAGTCTGCGCTCAATAACCGGATAGTCTGAACTCAAGGACCGGGTAGTCTGAGCTCGACAGTCGGGTAGTCTAAGCTCAAGAACCGGGTAGTCTGAACTCGACAGTCAGGTAGATTGAGCTCAATAACCGGGTAGTCTGAACTCAAGGACTGGGTAGACTGAGCTAGACAGTCGGGTAGTCTAAGCTCAAGAACCGGGTAGTCTGAACTCGACAGTCAGGTAGATTGAGCTCAATAACCGGGTAGTCTGAACTCAAGGACTGGGTAGACTGAGCTAGACAGTCGGGTAGTCTAAGTTCAAGAACTGGGTAGTCTGAGCTCAAGAACTGGGTAGTCTGAGCTAAAGAACTGAGTAGTATAAGGTCAAGAACATGGTAGTCTGAGCACAAGAACCGAGTAGTCTGAACTCAAGGACCGGGTAGTTTGAGCTCGAGAGTCGGGTACTCTAAGTTCAAAACCCGGGTAGCCTGAGCTAGAGATTTGGATAGTCTGAGCTCAAGAACTGAGTAGTCTGAAATCAAGAACCGGGTAGTCTGAGCTAGACAGTCGTGTAGTCTAAGCTCAATAACTGGGTAGCCTGAGCTAGAGATTTGGGTAGTCTTAACTCAAGGACCGGGTAGTCTGAGCTCGACAGTCGGGTAGTCTAAGCTCAAGAACATGGTAGTCTGAGCAAAAGAACCAGGTAGTCTGAACTCAAGGACCGGATAGTTTGAGCTCGAGAGCCGTGTAATCTAAGCTCAAGAACCAGGTTGTCTGCGCTCAAGAACCATGTAGTCTGAACTCAAGAACCATATAGTCTGAGCTCGAGAGCCGGGTAGTCTGAGCTGGACAGTCGGGTAGTCTGAACTTATAGTTGAACACTGAAAACCGCGACATTTGTTCATTATTAATTCGTCCATCCGCTTGACGAATCGATTGTTCCTGAAAGTTTGAAATATTGATGATAAATTGAACCTATTCATTGATTTGTTGTTTCAGTTCTCGTAAAAAAAAGGCCTTTTTTCTCTTTCTAGTTTGTCTTCAATAAACAGCAGCCTATAAAGGTGAATCACCTGACAGTCTACTGGCGATAAATTAGAATTATTCGTGTAACTTGCCCACACTCAAGGCCTTGACAAAATAGGTTAGTTTCCTTTGACAGTAATGAAAGATGAAAGAGCAAGACCACTATAAACCGATAAAAGACTTCAAACTTGTAGAAAACTCGCCTATCTTGATTATCTTAATTGGAAATCTTTCTCAGAAGCCGCTCATTACCGTTAAGTACTCACCAGTGGCGCTAGTCGTGCACGTGGCCCGCCACGTTACTCTCGTTATGATGGGTGTTCCGAAAGTGGTTTTATTTGGCGGATTTAATGAAATACCTTCATCTCACGTTAATTAAAGAGATTACGTTATCTAATGTTCTTAGATCGTACAACACGGTATATATTATTTAATATAAATCATGCTCACCTAGCACATTGTAAATATTGTGTTACAGCGCGGTTTGGTAACACAATGTACGTTCTTAAAACTGTATTTCATTTATTTAACGTTCAGCATGTTAATGGACCCGAGTCGCTGAGGGTCACCATTGGGGCATTATAATGTGACGATCAATCCTACTACTACCCTAAAGTTGGCGGTGAGTGTTGTAGACTAGTTGCCTTTCCTCTAGTCTATTACTGCGTGTAGCTTTGTGCGAAATTATAAACCTTGACATTCGAAACACCGAATTTAACGAGTAAGTCATTCATGTAAAATAAATAAATGTTAATATATCTCACTTTGTGCTATATTCACGTGGATTTTCACATAACATATTGTTGAACGACAAGATACAATTTATAAACCCATGAGTATCGGGTCTCTGTTGACGGCTTGGGGAAAGACGGTTGTAGGGTCTCTGTTGACGGCTTGGGGAAAGACGGTTGTAGGGTCTCTGTTGATGGCATGGGGAAAGACGGTTGTAGGGTCTCTGTTGACGGCTTGGGGAAAGACGGTTGTAGGGTCTCTGTTGACGACTTGGGGAAAGACGGTTGTAGGGTCTCTGTTCACGACTTGGGGAAAGGCGGTTGTAATTCTAGAATATGACAATTTTAACTTTATTGAAGTTAATACTTGGGGTGGGGGCTGGAGATCAATAACGTAATTGACTGCACCAAATACCGTTTCGCAATGGGGACAACTTGAGAATGTCAGTGAGAACCGACAGATATTAAGCAGAGCTAGTTGTTGGAGTAGATCCTATTCGAGGGGGGGACAAAAGGAAAGGTTCGATATATATATATATATAGTATTTTACTTTCGACCTATCATTTAAATGGAGAATTGTTGAAGTTAGTGCCCCTACAAAAACTTTATGCTTGTTTTGAATCACTAAATTACTTGTAGTTCCTGACGAAGCGGCTTTGTTAATCCTCTAAGGTTGCACGTTTGTGTCACGTGCCATTGAAGCTTAGAGTTTGCACGTTTACATCACGTGCTACAGTACCTAAGAGTTTACATCATTTTAGGACTAAAACGTTAATAATACAAGTCGGTCTTTAGGTTCATGGTACGTCTCGGAACTGTGAATTCAAACCAGGTTTAAATAACCAAACACACCGACAAATGTCGTCGTTCACCTACACTATATTTTGAACCCAATACTTGACGGTAGTGAGTTTCATAATGAAGTTTTATTACAGCTGTAATCATATACCATATTGATTACATCATACTGTTGTTATCTGTAGCTGTAATCACATACCATATTAATTACATCATGCTGTTGTAATCTACGATTGTAATCATATACCATATTAATTACATCACACTGTTGTAATATACGATTGTAATTATATACCATATTAATTACATCATACTGTTGTAATCTACGATTGTAATCATATACCATATTGATTACATCATACTGTCGTAATCTACGATTGTAATCATATACAATATTAATTACATCATACTGTTGTAATCTATAGCTGTAATCATATACCATATTAATTACATCATACTGTTGTAATCTATAGCTGTAATCATATACTATATTAATTACATCACACTGTTGTAATCTACGATTGTAATCATATACCATATTGATTACATCATACTGTTATAATCTATAGCTGTAATCACATACCATATTAATTACATCATACTGT
>NW_013671820.1:50833-56181 GCF_000517525.1 Limulus polyphemus | reverse complement strand
GGTTAACATGACTAAAATTGTTATATAAAAGACTCCAGAAGTCCATTATCGTTCTCACCAGGGTTAACATGACTAAAATTGTTATATAAAAGACTCCAGAAGTCCATTATCGTTCTCACCAGAGTTAACATGACTAACATTACCTAAAACAACACAGAAACCCACTTTCGTTCTCACCAGAGTTAACATGACTAACATTACCTAAAAGACCCCAGAAGTCCATTATCATTCTCACCAGAGTTAACATGACTAGCATTGTTATATAAAAGACCCCAGAAGTCCATTATCGTTCTCACCAGAGTTAGCATGACTAACATTACCTAAAAGACCCCAGAAGTCCATTCTCGCTCTCACCAGAGTTAACATGACTAACATTGTTATATAAAAGACCCAGAAACTATCGTTTGCTCATACCATAACTAGTATCTTTAGGAATTGTGAATCTACTGATGATTTAAAAGTAATATCTTTAGCTGCGACTATTTCGCGCCTTATAAGATTATGCTTGTTCTCGTTTTTTTGGGGGGGGATTTTTACCCTTCTTCGGAAATAAAAACAACATTCAGACAAATATATTTAAAAGCTCACAATAAAATTGAAATGTCTTGAGGATAAGGCCCATAAGTAGCTCACTAAGAGAACTTGATGTATGTCAAAGGTCAGAGTTAATACAAAAAAGATAAGATTGCCGTCAGTTCTTTAACTTTTACTAAATAAATATTTTAAAAAGTTATAAAATATAGAATTTTTTAAAAACATTTCCTGATAGATTATATTTTACAATATTTTGTGGCATATTTATGAAACCTACTCTGGTAAATCTGGTAAATTTTAGGACAGTTACATTGTGGTAACTTAACTATATAGAAGTTTGACGACGGCTTGACTGGGTAATGAAAAATCAAAAACAATGTTATTGTAAATGTACGACGTTTCGACAATGTTATGGCATCTTCAGATACAAGTTTTTTTTTATCATTACTCAGTCAAACCGTCTCCAAACGTATATTTTTAAAGTTGATCATCAAATTGAAATTCATAACTTTATACAAACTAATTATTTATTAATGGGGAGAAATAAAACATGTTATTAACGTCTTAAAATGTATTTAAACTACACGTTTTATTTTTCTGTGCTGTGATTTCCAGCTTAATTTTCCTACAGAAATGATATTCCCATCGTATTTTTTTGTGACTTAAACTTTGTTTTAAGATGTACAATATATAATAGTGTTTTAACTTCCATATTGTTGGCTTTGGTGAAATCCAAACATTCGCGGAACGTTTAAAAGAATATTGAGATTTATTTTTTTTTACGTGAACGAGAAATATTCTTTAGTTGATCGATCTACATTGGGAATGGAGAGATTTTCCGATTGTTTATCATCCTTTCGATCATCATCATAAATGGATCTTCAAACGTTATGAACGTCAATTCTAGCCTCACGTGTTTTAAAATCAAATGATAACACAGCAAAATTTCCAAGTTTTTTTTTTGTTAAGCGAAAAGCTACACAATGGGCTATCTATGCTGTGCCCACCACGCGTATCGAAACTCAGTACTTAACGTTATAAGCCTTCAGACTAACCGCTATGCCACTGAAGGCACGAGTTTAATCAAATATAAACA
The DNA here is from genome assembly GCF_000517525.1 of Limulus polyphemus. Classification (NCBI taxonomy): domain Eukaryota; kingdom Metazoa; phylum Arthropoda; class Merostomata; order Xiphosura; family Limulidae; genus Limulus; species Limulus polyphemus. Next base: position 54,551 of record NW_013671820.1, on the reverse strand, counting down.
ACTTAAAACTATCATAAAACGGATCCTTTCCTGTATTACTATCTTTTCATTATATATTCCCTATAGAAAGACTGGTCATAATCACAAGTACGTACCAGTATACTGCCCTTCATCTAAGCGTTGCGTTCTCAGAGACTAATCTGAGTAGCTCCTGACTCTGCACAAGTACGTACCAGTATACTGCCCTTCATCTAAGCGTTGCGTTCTCAGAGGCTAAGCTGAGTAGCTCCTACACTACACAAGTACGCACCAGGATATCGCCCTTCATCCAAGCGTTGCGTTCTCAGAGGCTGAGCTGAGTAGCTCCTAACACTACACAAGTACGCACCAGGATCTCGCCCTTCATCCAAGCGTTGCGTTCTCAGAGGCTGAGCTGAGTAGCTCCTAACACTACAAAAGTACGCACCAGGATCTCTCCCTTCATCCAAGCGTTGCGTTCTCAGAGGCTGAGCTGAGTAGCTCCTAACACTACACAAATACGCACCAGGATCTCGCCCTTCATCCAAGCGTTGCGTTCTCAAAGACTAATCTGAGTAGCTCCTGACTTTGCACAAGTACGTACTAGTATACTGCCCTTCATCTAAGCGTTGCGTTCTCAGAGGCTGAGCTGAGTAGTTCCTAACACTACACAAGTACGCACCAGGATCTCGCCCTTCATCCAAGCGTTGCGTTCTCAGAGGCTAAGCTGAGTAGCTGCTGACATTAATCAGAAAACTAACAACGTTTCTGCTTAGAAGTGTAATTTCGTAGCAATCAAACTCGAATACTACAAAGTAACGTTTACGATAACTCAACGAGTCCAGAACTGAATGTATACTAAGAAGACAACGGATAGAAGAAGGGGTAAATAGAGTATAAACGAAATACTTACACGTCTCATGTTTAGTGTCTGTTTTTGAAGAAATTCTGTTGTTTCTTGTTGATAAACATGAAATTAAAAAAAAATAATAATCGTGAGAGAAATCTCACCCACAGATCTAAGTGACATGACCCTGTTTGTACTCGTATATAATGTTCTCTTTTTTGCTCTCTTCGCTGGTTTGTAATTTATTAAACCGTTCACCATCTTCTTCCCGATATCCTCCTTACGTTTTAAAATAACCGACTTTATTAAGTATTTGACTTTGAAAAATACTATTAACGTTAAATATGCTCAAAAGAAAAACTGCAAGGTTTACATTTTGAAAACTTGATACACTTATCTATTTCAATAAATTCGCAGTTACGCGAATTTTTGCTTCAACTGGATTTTAATTATATATTTTTTGATTCAAAATGTATGAGCCAAAAAACAAAAAAAACACGACGAACAAAAGTTATCTGGCCAAACTTCAATTGATGTTGGGTTGTTCGTAGAAACAGGTAACTGTACGCCACTGCAGGAGGACACGGTACACTGCACGCATCCTAACCAAGCGGTATATAGTAGAAGAAAAAGGAAATCGATACACCAGCGAATGTTCTGAAAACTGTGATGAATAACATAATACTTGAGATCAGGGGCGTTTTTATGATTGTGAGTCGTGGAATAAGCCATTAGATGAGAGTGGAGAAAGACAGAGGACTTTCAAGGCAGATACACGCGTAACAGTTGGATGGAATTTCGTATATCTTAACCCTTTTTTTGGAAGTTTCGATACCAGTGGTGGGAAGAGCACAGATAGCCCACTTTGTAGCTTTGTGCTTAACAACAACCAACCATCAAACTTAGCTCTTTTTAAACTATAAATATAACGCACACACACATATAAGCCTGGTAACTCAAAGCATTTATGAACTTTCCACTGGCAAAGATTTTTTGTTTTCTTGATCTAAAACCGCAGCGCTCCCCTGTTACTCAGCCGTAAGTCTGAGGGAATTCATACCGCTAAAAGCCGAGTTTCGATACTCATGGTGGGCACTGCATAGATAGCCCGTTGTGTAGTTTTGTGCTTAACAACTAACAAACTAAAACCACGATGTAACACGCTACTTGTATCATGTTCAACGTATCGAACTATAAGTAACAGATAAATGGTACGATGATCTGAGTTACATTTCACTCACAACAGTGAACCCATATCTATACAGGATATGAAAAACTATGCAACATTGATGTTACTAATTCGTTTTTCTGAATTATTTAGTAAACAAGCTGCTTGAAATGTGAAGCCTAATCTATCATTCAATTCACCACTTGTCAGTGAAGTGTAGAAAAACGACTACCGCTAGCAGTAGCGTATAACTATATATTTCTATTGAAATTCAATGTAAGAATTTTAAATATAGCAGTACAGGGTGCGTTAATTAAAGCAGTTGTTACATTCACTTCTGTACACCTATTGATTTTCGTTGTCCATAATTAATGTCATCATTTTATGGTAATATTACCCCAAATACTAATTAAAATTTAATAGAGCGAAAATATTTAACGATAACATTTTTTTTTGTAGTTAATGTGAAACCTACGAAGCTTTGAATAATAACGCTGGGTGAAATGAAGACAGAGGTTGACTAATGTCAAGAGTCAACCTCTGTCTGGTTGAATATAACTAAATGGTTGAATATAATGATAATGGAAATTCTCTGTGCCTCAGGGAGAAGAGATCTTTGGAAGACCATGGTCACCAATCTCCTGTGTGGATATGGTACACACACACACATATATATAGGGAGAGGGGTAAAAATGATCCCTGAAAATAAGCTTCTTGCACCTACACCGCAGGCTTGCCGAAAAGCACGATTTACAGCGGAAGCCGTACGCTTGTTTTTCAGGATGTGACGTACTTCACTGTGAGTTAAACAGGGCCTCACGCAATGTTTTTCGAAAGCATATCAATAAATTAAATAAAGCAATTATCACATTTCTATAATACTCTTCTTTAACATGCTATTAAAACAGCTCTTAGTTTCGGTTGTTGTTAAGCACAAAGCTATACAATGGTCTATGTGCGCTCTGCCCACCACGAGTATCGAAACATGACTTTTAGCGACGTAAGCCTGCAGATTTACCGCAAAGCCATTAGTGTTTTACTAATACAGAAATATGATACAGGATTTCAGACCGAAAGTAATGTCTGTGTAGGACAGAAAGCAACAAGATATTTCTGTTATATCAGTAAATTAGAGTCGTGGCATGGTATCATTTTGTTGAAACTTCTATAACAATCACGTAAAGCCAAGGCTTTCTCTCTCGCTCTGTAGATGTTTGTTTTGGGTTTTCAAAATTCTAGCTACAGTAAAGCAGACATAGCTTTCGTATACCCTGCAACATTAAGTACATTAAAATATCTATACCATCAAATGTTTTATAGCATTAAGTCCATCAAAATGCCTCAATAGTTGTATGATCTAAGCCATTCAATTCATCAAAATGCCTCAGTCACCGTATGCCCTAGAGCAGTGGTTCCCAAACTCTTTTAGTCTGAGGCTCTCTTGATGTGAATATAAAAGTTTGAGGCCCCCCAAGTTATAATTTTAGCATGGTGATTGAAAAACAGTGCCGTAGTAAAAAAAAATATCTCCTTTCAGCATATTGTATCATTTAATTAATTCAACATAATTTTTATCGGCTTATTGTTTATTTGGAATTAAAATTAATTTAGCATCTTTGTTTTCGGCCCATTTTTGGCGCCCCCCCCCCCCGAGAAAAAGCCGCGGCTCCCACTTTGGGAAACACTGCCTAAGAGCATTAAGTGCATCAAAACGTTTCAATCGTTGTAAGCCTTAGAGCATTAAG
>NW_013671820.1:39915-49846 GCF_000517525.1 Limulus polyphemus | reverse complement strand
ATCAAAATGCCTCAATCGTTGTAAGCCTTAGAGTATTAAGTGCATCAAAATGCCTCAGTCGTTGTAAGCCTTAGAGCATTAAGTGCATCAAAATGCCTCAGTCGTTGTAAGCCTTAGAGCATTAAGTGCATCAAAACGTGAATCAAAATGTCTCAAACGTCGTATGCTCTAGCACATAAAGTACATCAAAATATCTCAACTATCTGGAAAAGATGATAACATCCATGCGAAATAAATTGACCTTCAATGGTCATTATTATCTGGCAGTGGGAATGGTGATCTTTATAAAAGGGATGTATATCAATCATCTTCCGAGTTCACCCAGATACGGTACCTTGATAACTGCCTCCCAGTGGCACAGCGGTATAACGCTAGAAACCGGGTTTCGATGCCCGTGGTGGGCAGAGCATACATAGCTCATTGCGTAGCTTTGTGCTTAACTTAAAAAACCAAACAAACAAACCTTGATAATCATCTTCGAGAACAAAAATCACTCCCTCCATACATTTTCTGAAACAATTTCTTTAAAAATTTTCACATTTTAAGAGTTATCCAAAAATACACAACTCAAGAATATTTTTAAAATACGAGTTGGATGTTCTCGGGTACTTCTAGAAAAAAGTTCGCATTTTGGTTGACCGTTTGCTACAGGCCAAAAGTAAGGTCTGTCTGGAATATTGAAGTGTTCTTTTTAAAGCTGAGAAAGAAGTGGGCCTAAAGTAATATGTTTACACACACGCACATAAATGGCTGGTCGCCATTACTGATAAAGTATCAGTATTTTGCTGGTGGTTTTTCCCTCAGGCGAGAAAAATAATCTAGCGAATACAAGTAATATCCAGTATGAGTCAGTCGAATCCGAAAGGCTTAAAAAACGACGCACCAGATCACTATGTTCTGTGTGCTTAACAGATTCCAAAATCAATATAAGTATATATATATAAATGTGTTTATACTTCTCTAGCAGAAAAAGAATGTAAAGCAAGAAAACAACACAGATATAAAAATACTTATCTGTTTAGTAATGTAAATACAGATATAAAAATCTTATCTGTTTAGTAATGTAAATACAGATATAAAAATCCTTTTCTGTTTAGTAATGTAAATACAGATATAAAAATACTTATGTGTTTAGTAATGTAAACAAAGATATAAAAATTCTTATCTGTTTAGTAATGTAAATACAGATATAAAAATCCTTATCTGTTTAGCAATGAAGTTTGTCAGTTATAGGTATTTAAAAGGAACTGGCTTGGAATTTTTAAAATACTTTTTAGGGGGTTCATTTCTTTTGTCCACCAGGTTGCGACCGTACATGGACGTCTTTGGAGTTCATAATGTCGTTGGAATATAATCTAGTGAATGACACGTGTTATTTGTGTAACCCTTACGAGCGAATGACATCTGTCAAGGTGCAGCAAGGAATTTGCAAGAATGCTTAAAATCATTTAGCTTAAATTTACTACTTAGTTACAATTTTGCACGTACTGATATTAAGTTTTCAGCGATCAAATATCAATTGTTGTCATTGTTAGAGAACTAAGCCTAATTATTAATTAATTACTTTTTGGTTATATTTCTAAATACTAATTAGTTTATATCCTAAGTGTTTCGGTTGCTAATATGTTTACCATCTTTAGAAAATTCTTGAGAAGGACTGTGTGTGTGTGTGTGTGTGTGGTGGTAGTGCTTGGATTCGATCCTGGGTCCTCTTATTAGAAAAGCTGGTATGCCAACTGATTAGAATTAGATGGTCGCTAAGCTACTAACTATGACAACGATAGTTTCTACGTTTGACTATGTTACAAGGCGTATGTTAGTTGTTACAATATGAATATCTCACGGAATACGTTCGTAGTGTTAAAAGAACCAGCAAACCTGACGAAATATCGTGATGCAAAAAAGATGAGGATAAAGGTTTTAATCTTTGCTTGACTTAATGCAAAATATACTCGTCATGTTTAATGACTTTGAAATTTTCTAAGTTCTGTAGGGTTAATTTAAAACTAGTAACAGCTTGTAGTTTGTAATTCGAACAATTTAAAAGTCTGATGAGCCAAAAAGCAAAGTTTTTCTAAAGTTCAAAGCTTAAGCAAGATGTATGGAATGGGCTTGGGAGAGGTGGGTGCTCAAGCCCCCAAAAAGAAACAATGCATATTAGCCCAAAGTTTTTACCTTGATTTCACTTCTCAGATGTTAAGCCTCATTCCAATATTTATTTCTAGAGCCACTACAGACAGTATTATGATTAATCAAATATCAGCGACAAGAAACGAAAGCATCATGGGTCTAGCTAGACAGTCACAAACACCTTTCTTAATCGAGTGCACTAAAACTGTATATAAATACAACTACAGCATAGATCCCTTCCTGTTGGACTGCCCTTTCTAACAAACAGTTCTAATTAGAACTGTTTTATCTCTAGTACTCAGCTTGACCTGGAAGCACTAATCAGTGCTAATTAGAACTGATTTATCTCTAGTACTCAGCTTGACCTGGAAGCACTAATCAGTGCTAATTAGAGCTGATTTATCTCCAGTGCTCAGCTTAACCTGGAAGCACTAATCAGTGCAAATTAGAGCTGATATATGTCCAGTACTCAGCTTGACTTGGAATCACTAATTAGTGCAAATTAGAGCTGATGTATCTTCAGTACTCAGCATGATCTGAAAATAGATTCTCTACCTTTTACCAAGCTGTTGTTTTTGTTTTTCTTTGTGCAAAGCTACACAATAGATTATCTGCGTTCCTCCCACCACGGGAAATCGAACCCCGGATTTTAGCGTTGTAAGTCCGTAAACTTACTTCTGTCCTACCAGGGGACATTTTACAAAGCACTGTGGCATATCGTGGTCTACAGGCTTCTGTTGTACTTACATATTGACTATAAGAGGGATATAATGATGATTTTTATATTTTTGCTTCCCAATACAAAATAAGTTTCGTTTGCTTTGAGAATCATGTAGGTATGAAAACTAAACATGAAACTAATGAAGTAGAAATACACTCCGGTTGTTAAAATTTATCTACGCCATTGCTGCTGTTGTATAAACAGACAAACCGGAGTAAATGCAACATTTAAACATCGTGAACATTTATAAAGCTACTTGTCTATCGCTTACATTTATGAACGAATCCCTCTGAATCTGAGGTAGTCTCCTCTCTGAGCACACTTCTTCGGCCATGGTAAGGATCGAGTTTAGAACAAGGTCAGATTGACCAAAACAAAATAGGGAATGGCCCCTCTTAATGTTTTACATTAACATCATTTAAAATAACTGAAATGTAACAAAAATTTGCACGCACGTGTTAATCTTCAGTAATCTTCTACTTGTTTCCATGCCTCTGATGTAGGAGCACGCACTGCCGTGACACAAGCGTGTCTCTGTCGTCAGCTGACAGATCTGCGTTTCTTCTGTAAAACTAACCAATCACAGCTTTGCTTTTCGTTGCTTTAGTTCCAAACCGAAATGACGTAATTCAACTGAATATCTTACTGTTTTTGTTGACAAGAGAACCTAATTGTGTTAAAGGCGAAGCAAAAGGGTGACTGCTATAACACAAAATAAAAGGAGAGATTTATATAAGTGTTACGACATTAATACTGAGATACAATAATATACCTACGTGACAGCAGTTAAAGCTTTCAGTCAAAATAGTTCAATAAATGTATGACAGTTTTGCGTCATTGCAAGAAACAACAGAATCGGTTATAAAAATCGTAAAATTTACGATTCAAGTTATCAGCGCTAGCCTAACATCAGTGAAGTTTTAAAGACGAAAAACACGTCATAACAGCCTGGGCACGACAATTTTGTGCTCAATATACACAATTACCAGTAACATTTTCAGTCGGAATATTTATAAAGGCAACTTAAACGAAAGCTTAAACGTGATTCTTCTAGATCACAGAAATCAAATTATAAAAAAAAAAAAATACAACTGAATACAATGTTATTATAATCGTCCATATTCTAATACTATGAACTTATTATCGGTTGTTGCTATTCACGTTTCGTTAGCAGGATTGCTTCTGTATTTTCAAGACAAATCACAAATAAATTAATGGATACGTTTCTCGTTACGCATAGTTTATTAATAACTGACTTATGAAATTTTCTAAACTCGTTCGAACATATATATTTCTCGTATTTTTATTAACAGACCTGAAAAAAAAAGCGTTTATCTTTATAAACTTATATTATTTATTGGACATTTTAAGGCATTAACTGTGAACATGTCTGACCTGTAGTACAATGTTTATTGTATTTGGGAAGCTATTTAAGCTTACTTATATCAATTAGTATTTTATCTTGGTGCAACTGGTGTTTACACTTTCTCCATTATACTGCAGTTGAGCATTTGCTGCTGTTATCTGATAGTGTTGCAACTGGATCTAACCAATAAAGGTTTAACCTCATTGCGGTTTTATCTATTCACATTAAAACGTATTTGTTCACACTATCTACAAATCAATAGGTGTAGGGCGTGGCATAGCGGTTGGCGTGCCGAGATGAGTATCGGAAGATGCAAGGTACGAGTCACAATGTGCCACTAAGCGCGTTCCACACTTTAAGTTATAGGTTTGTTTGTTTTATAGTGAAGCTACATCTGTGTCCACCTCGGGGAATTGAACCCCGAATTATAGCCCGGAAACTTCCTGCTGACCCACCAGGGGACTCAACTGCGGGACCTTATTACTGTGACAGGCAATCTTATTATTCGGTTCCTTGGAACAACGGGTGCTGCTCCATTCCCTATAGTCAATATCCTAAAATTAAGGATGGCTATACTCGAAACCTGGATTTTTCTGAGATTTAGTTGAAATTACCAAATCCCAAAATAAATAACGTGACTGCTCCATTCCATTGGCGGTGTTGATTAACTGCCTTTTTTCTAGTCTAGGCCCGGCATAGCCAAGTGGTTAGGGTGCTCGACTCGTAAGCTGAGGGTCGCGGGTTCGAATCCCCGTCACACCAAACATGCTTGCCCTTTCAGCCGTGGGGGCATTATTATGTAACGGTCAACCCCACTATTCGTTGGTAAAAGAGCAGCCCAAGAGTTGGCGGTGGGTGGTGATGACTAGCTGCCTTCCCTCTAGTCTTACACTGCTAAATCATGGACGGCTAGCGCAGATAGCCCTCGTGTAGCTTTGCGCGATATTCAAAACAAACAAATCTTCTAGTCTATCACTTCTAAATTAGGCACGAAATTCCAAACAAACCAAATCCCTTGTATATGGATTAACTAGAACAACTATTGTTTTCATAAATATATAATTTAAAACCAGCAGTCAAATAGAAGGAAGATATATCTTCTACTGTAAAGTTAGACAGCAAATATTATATATTCAAAATCATAACATCATATTTCAAACCAATATTCAAAAATTACAAACTAATTCAATCCACTTTTTACTATTAAACTTTAAAGAATATTCTGAAGAAACATTTCTGAATGGAAAAAAAAAAAAATTTCAAAAAGAATGAAGTATCTTAGTAATATAAACTCTCCATATAAATCTAAACCTAAGGTTAAATCCAGTGATGGTTTTGAAGATTATGGGTTACGTATTGTAGCCATCCAGAGAAGATTAAGGAGAAGATCAGAAGTTATTCCTAATTCAAAACGTAAATTTGTGGGTTAGTGTAGGCATCCATTACACTCTCATATTTCAGTTCTGATAGCCGGAGGCGCAGTCGTCTTCTTCTTCGTTTTTTAAAAATTTATTTTCTGATAGATTTATTACAAAAGTAATGTTTTTTTTTCCCACAATGAATAATATCACGGTTTTAAAATTAAAGCATGAAATGCTAGTTTATAACAAACGTATATATTATAATAATTAAATATAATCACGACCTTACTTAATTATTTAGTTTGTTTGTAATTAAACACAAAGCTACACAATGGGCTATCTGTGCTCTGCCCATCACGTGTATCGAAACCCGATTTTTAGCGTTGTAAGTCCGCAGACATACCACTGTGCCATGGGGGGGGGGCTAATTATTTGGAACTTGAATAATGTGAAATGCAAATATTCAATTCTGGGACAAATATAATATTTTACTATTACTTTGCTGTTTTGCGATTCTACTGTTGTGTCCGTCAGCAAAGTTAGTATTTATTTTCACTTCAAATATAAAAAGGTTGAGGTTTCTTTTTGTTTTTTCACTACTTTTAGAATTGTCGAGTTACCTTGCTATACTGCAGGGGTACTGCTTTAACTGTGTGGTAGTAATCTGGGATGTGGAATGTAAGTTGAAGGATTTTCACGAATCACGGTAAGGATTCGGCATCCTCTTTCGGGCCCTTTTGTTTATAGTTTTCTTTGCCATCGACTATAAACAAGTCACTGTTTTGTGGTTTTTTTAAGCCGTTTTCTGACATAACTTTAGTAGTAATAAAATGTAGATAATACAAGGTGTTTTAAAAATTTGAGCCTAGTTTCAGTCAAGGATAGGACAATATTGAAGATAATTATCGTATTTTCAATAATAATTACTTTATTGACAGTTATTATTAAATTTAGAGTAGAGGAATTACCCAATGATTTGGCTATTGGATCGGCATTAAATTCTTGAGGGGGGGAGTTCAAGACTTAATTAAAACTAAGTAAAAAATCATATACAGAGCTTAAAAAGCAGAAGTTTATACGAAAGTAGCTGACAATTTTATTTTAAATTTATATTAATAGTCCAGTTCTCGGTTAAAACTGTTGGACGGCCCCAGTATTTGTACTAATCGCTATTATAGTCCAACCCTGCGTTAAGCTAATTATTCCTAATTTTTAAAAATATATTTATATTGACATAGGTTCATAGTAATCTACTTTCAATATGTAAATAAAATAAAATAAAACATTCTTAAACAACTACGCTCTGTTTAAGATTACACACACACGTATATATATGTGTATGCTTATAACAGATTAGAGTATTATTTTGAATTTTGAAAATATTTATCCCGAACTCTCTTAAAAGTATTGCTATGTATAAAGATGTAAGTAAAAAAAGCCAATCAATGCAAAATAAAATCACTAGATTTGTTATTAACGTAATTTGTAGTGTTATTGAAAGATTCATATAGATATAAAGCGATTGGCTTATCTATATATGATAATTATAGTTAGAAATGAAATTTTACGTTTCAATTCGGAACATATAGATGATTTGGGATAAGGCGGCCTCTATCGGCTAGTAGTTGCTGTAGTCGAAGAGGATCGAAGAAACTTAAAATTGACGTTTGGTAGTTTACATTAAAATTTTGATACAACTTTAAGCTAATCAAATAAAAAGCCAAGTGTTTCAAATCATATAGCAAATCATCTTGAGTAGGTAAGATTGTATTTAAACATGTATAAGCTTTTTAGTACGTTTCTGAATCTGTCAATAACTGAGTGTCATGTCAGAACTATATATTTTTAATTCTATATACTATAAATGTAATAATATAGTATTGTTATTAATAATATATATATATATATATATATATGTGTGTGTGTATAACCTCAGGCTTTACTATTTCAGTTTATCCCATAACCACATTTAGGGCTAGGAGTACGTTAGATGTAATACTAAGAACACGTATATATATAATCAGGGATAAATTTAACTTCAACTGACAGGATGGAGCTGGAACAGTTTTAGAAATTTATCCTTGAATTGTATGTGTACAAGAACTGCATGCATTTATCAAATGTTATATTCTTCTTTTAGAGTTTTGGCTTTAAGTTTAATTGACTACTTTTGCCTGTTTCTGAGATGTCTTCAATTTATTTATTTTACTTTTCTTTTTTAATGTATAATGTTTATATATAATTTTTATTATCCTTGTCCTTATTTACCATTTTCTTGTAAAAGATCATTGGTACTTGGTAAGGAGGAAACCCACTATATGTAATGTTGTGGTTTAAAATTTAATATCTTTGAATGAATCACTGCAGCTCTAACCTTGTGTAATGTAGTTGAACAATATATCTCTATGCAACTTAAAAATATACTATAGTACATATCCTGTAAATAAATATAACTTTTAACACATTCATGTTTGCATAATAAATTAACTATAAAAATTAAACATTCAAAAGGTGCCAAGGAGCAGTCACAGTGTTCCAAACTCATATGCCCCAAGAGAAATTTGGCTTTGAAGCATAATTGTCTGTGACCCCCGGGTGTGTCTTGCAGTCCATAACTAAAAGTTGATTGTGATCCAACAGTGGGTCACATAGCAGCAAATCTGTTAATATTGAAAACTGTATGCAGCCTGTGTTGTATCACAATAGCATCTGATGTATTTCCTGTAAAGATTATAAAGTATTTAAGATCAAGATTAAGTATTTAAGATTAAGGTAAGATCAAGGCCAGTTCTGCCAGATATCATAAAGTTCGGTTACACTACATTTATGTACTTTGATATATTATTCTTAATATTTGATTGCTCCTTTAATCATTTAGATGACTTCTAGTGATAAAGATTTTCCATTCATAGTAACCCACAATATAATGGGTAAACTACAAGAAACAGTTCATCAAACTGGATGATAGTGAAAGAAAGGTGAGTAAAGATTAAATTTGAAGGTGAAGCTTCAGTCAAATTACTGGTTAAAAATCGTTCTTAGTGCAAATATACAAAATGTAACATATATAGTTGTTTAATTAGAGTTAATTCTATACTCCAGCATTTAAAGGTAGAAAAGCCCTTAAATGTAATTCTATACCTAAAAGAAGGGATGGGCATTCCACTAATTGGTTTTTCAAAATGAACTGTTTCATATTGCTTGTGGACATCTTTATAACATCATTTTTGAGAACTACAGTTATGTGATTACTGACTAAGTATTTTTTATCCTTGTGGGACTTTACTTGATTATTGACTGTAATTCAGCCGGTACAGTTATCTGTCGTTTCTCATCTGTGTAGGTCCACTGTTGGCAAAGTTGCTTCATCTTACTTTTATCTTGGCACTCTAAGTCCTGCTTTGTGGCTTTCCTCGTTATTAGGACTTGTATTCAATTTTTTTCTCACTGTTTCTGTGGTTCCTGTACTACTCATAGGAAGAACTTCTTTCTTCAGTAATACTTAATCTTGTTAGTTAAATGTTCTCAGATTTTTGGATTTTTACTTCTTTCTGTTTTCATTTCTGTAGTTTAGAGGAGTTTCTGTGTTTAATGACTCTCTGGTTTCAGTTTTACATGTTGACTATTTATTTTTCCCAAAAAAAGTGTTGGAAAGCTTCTACATACCTCATACAGGATATTGCTTTTCATAATATGACCTGTAGGTTTTTTGTTATGGATTGGTGTTATAACTTTTACAATCAGTACTTTCACTCAGAACTACTAAAAGTTTTTTTTCATTCTAATGTGATTTCATATATTACCTTGTGTGCTATCATTTAACTACCCTACCAAGGCAAAACCAAGAAAGTTGGGACTTTACTTACAGTAAAATTTGGCAATCAGATATCACTTGTTGTCATGGTAAGTAGCCATGTGGCCCTTTGACTGAACAAATTTGGCTCCTGTACAATATACTGTACACATTAAAAACAAATCATATTGCATTCACTTGCATAAATGTCTAGATACAAAAAATATCCCTTTCAATCTTGAGAAACGAGGATTGATTGTGTAACATTCTTTGATTGGCTTTTCTTGCATGTTTCTTAGTAAGTTTCAGTAAGGAGTTCTGAGCTGTTAGGTCAGCTAGAGTCTAGTGTATATTGCAGTCCCTCGTATGTATGTGACTCGTGTGTATATATATACATATCACGTATTTGTGGCTCATATACATATATATATATATCACATATTTGTGACTCATGTATATATCATGTATTTGTGACTCGTATATATATATATATATATATATGTGACTCGTGTATATATATATATCATGTATTTGTGACTCATGTATATACATCATGTATG
>NW_013671820.1:36347-38987 GCF_000517525.1 Limulus polyphemus | reverse complement strand
TATCACGTATTTGTGTATATATATATATCATGTATTTGTGACTCGTGTATATATATATATCACGTATTTGTGACTCATGTATATACATCATGTATGAATTTCCATAATTATTCCAAATACTTTATAATATATAGCCTATAAATTGTGTTAATGACTCTACATGTAACTATTTTTTCAAAGTAAAATCGCATATACACAACATAATTTGTTTGTGCTCTTGTACCTGGTGTTAGTAGTAGAGAACTGAACAATTTATAGGTTTTAGTGTGAAAAAAACTTATTCAACCTGTTTGTATAATACCAAATCTTATTACATAATACTAGTAATTAGATAAACCTTCTAATCCTTTCTAAAAACTACATCGCAAGTCACGAGGTTGTGATTAAAAAGTCTTGAGTTCTTAAACATTAGATTTAGATTTTTAAATACACACCTTTTTGTGTTTAATATTTTTTATTATGAATGATTTAATACTGAAGAAGTAAATGTTAAATTCTATCCTAAGCATTCGAAGCAAGTGTGTCAGACTTGATTCATGAGATGACTCTTTTTTTTATCCGTATAAATTTATTCAAATGGAGCAAACTCTGGAGGAAGCGCTGATCCTGGAATTCAGAAGCAGGCTTTCTGTTGCTAAATTTCTGGGAGTTCTCACCAATACGTGTCCACAGGAGGCTCTGAATGTAGTTCAGTACTACTTGCTTGACTTGCAGATGACTGTCATTGGTTAAATTTGTAAAAAAAATTGTTTTAACTTATGAAATAAAATTGGAAGGCTGTGCTCTTCATGAAATATCAGTGGAGATGAAATTACCTCTAAAAGTACTGGATCATTAAAGTTTGAAGGGTAATTTTAAACAGTAGAGACAATTTCTATGTGATATAAATGTGTGAAGGTACTGTAAGTTCTGGATTTCTCTTGTGATTTTTAGAAGTTTCATCATTGTTGTACATTCACCATATAAACACTTTGTAAAAATAAACAGTTTTCCTTATAAAAAATTATTTTTAAGACTTGAATGAGCAATGTGAAGTTTTACATAATGTTTTTTGAGTTAAAACCTTATCTTTTATTACTGGATTCGTACTTATTACTGCTAGTTTATTTCAAAAAGAAACTGTATTTTACACAAGCCAAAAAAAAACAAAAAACATTCCATAAAAATGTATTATCAATATTTTGCGTAATTATGTCATGTAAGCATTTTTTCATTGAATATAAGACTTATTTTTATGTTTTACTTAATTTTCCATGAACTTATTATTGACATTAGTGTAATTGAGAGTTAGTTAAATCTCTTTCTTTACACATCATGTTTGACATGTGAATAAAACTAGTATTTTTTAATTCATATGAAATTGTATGCAAGTTTCAATAAACTAGTAAAGCATGGTTTATAACCATCAATTGTTGAAGTTCTAAATTATGTGTATGTCTTTTTTTATTTATACAGATGATGTTATTTTGGACATGAATTGAAATTAGGTTCACATTTTTTTTCCTCTATTTAGAAAGAACTGATTAAATAGGTAGAAGTGGAGTCTATTACACACAGAGTGAGTAATGGTTTAACTATTAGGAAGGGTCGCAATCACAAATGTCTATAAAACAGTGATGTTTTTTGTTTTAGTTTGTAACAGAGACATTTAAATTCTGATTCATTATCAGATTACTGATAATATTTAAAATGTTAACAGTAAAAATTATCAAACGAGTTTATAAATTGGTAAATTTCTATTCTTTTAGCACAAAATATATTTTCTCAAACCATTTATTTACATTTCTTATGCTGTAACTGAACGACTAGAATTGTCTGATTGGACCCGCTTCAAAAATGTATTTATGAAAGAATGCACTGTGGTTTTGGTTTACAAATAAAACAAATGTGATACATTTTGGTTAAATATATTCTATTTAATAGTATATAAGATAAGAATTAAGACAAACCCAAGCTACAGTATACCAGAAGATTATGTGATTTTTTGGAGTATTTTCTTTATTTTTTTAATTCATAAAGGGTCATAAAATATTTACTTTCAAGATATCATAGTGTTTATTAGATTTGTTTCTGATGGATGAGCTTTATGGGAGTTATTTTATTTTTTTTAGACCTAGTGTGTTTAAATTTCAGAGGGCTTTGTTTTTCCACACTATACTAGATATCTTTACTTCCTTATTTTTATAAAAAAAAATTCTTGTTCCCTGGATGGGAAAGCAGTAAGTCTATGGACTTGCAACGCTAAAATATGGGATTCATTTTTGTGTGGTAGATGCAGCTGATAGCCCAATATGGCTTTGCTATAAAACATACAAACAAAATTCTTTTTCTTAACACAGGAATTTATCTTTTATTTTTTGTTTATTAATTTTCTATTTTTTGTTTCCCAGGGTTGGAAAGATTAACTGAACCTTTCAGTGCAACCTGTACTAGTAAAGAGAAAGCTGACTTAGATTTTTCTATTTTTCGTTTCCCAGGGTTGGAAAGATTAACTGAACCTTTCAGTGCAACCTGTACTAGTAAAGAGAAAGCTGACTTAGATTTTTCTATTTTTTGTTTCCCAGGGTTGGAAAGACTAACTGAACCTTTCAGTGCAACCTGTACTAGTAAAGAGAAAGCTGACTTAGATTTTTCTATTTT
>NW_013671820.1:19944-35652 GCF_000517525.1 Limulus polyphemus | reverse complement strand
TATAAATATTGCTAGAAACCAGGTTTCGATACCCATGGTGCACACAGCACAGATAACCCATTGTGTAGCTTTGTGCTTAACTACAAACAAACAAATCCATGGTTATCCACATGTTGTTAAGAGTAACCCATCCTGTATTATTTAGGGCACCCTTGGTTATCCAATATGTCATTAAGAGTAACCCATCATGTATTCTGTAGGGCACCCTTGGTTATCCACATGTCATTAAGAGTAACTTGTTCTGTATTGCACCTTTGATTATCCAGCATGTCATTAAGAGTAACCCATCCTGTATTATGTAGGGCATCCTTGGTTATCCAATATATCATTAAGAGTAACTCATCCTTTATTCTGTAGTGCACCCTTGGTTATCCACATGTTGTTAAGAGTAACCCATCCTGTATTCTGTAAAGCACCTTTGGTTATCCACATGTCAATAAGAGTAACCCATTTTGTATTCTGTAAAGCACCTTTGGTTATCCACATGTCAATAAGAGTAACCCATTTTGTATTCTATGGTGCATCTTTGGTTATCCAAAGTGTTATTAACAAATTATAAATAAACGTTTTTTTTCAATTTTTTGTGTGTCCGTTGAATAATTTGTTTTGTTGTTTCTTTTCAACTTTTGATATTGTACCATTTGTATTATGTTGAAACATGGTTTTGATTGTTACAGGCTTTCATGAAAAGAAATTACTTCAGCATTCTCGTTACTGAATTAATTTGTATTTAATAAATTAAAGCTTTTTGAGTTCTCAGAATTGGTTTTTGTCTTTTCAGACAAAAATCCAGTAATCGAAGAATTCTTAAGACAATTCCAACTAAAAAAAAACTTCCACAACTTGTTTTGATAATAGTTTCAAGAACAGTAATATGAAGTGGCAGACTAATCTTCAATAACAGATATCAGTTAGATGATCTACTGACTATTTTCATTTAGTCTATGTTTCTGTTGAATAACTGTATCAGTGATGGAAGACCTGTTGAGAAGAGATGTGGGAGGATGTCCAAGATGAACATCTACACACCAAGAGGGGAGGATGTCCAAGACGAACATCTACACACCAAGAGGGAAGGATGTCCAAGACGAACATCTACACACCAAGAGGGAGGATGTCCAAGACGAACATCTACACACCAAGAGGGAAGGATGTCCAAGATGAACATCTACACACCAAGAAGGGAGGATGTCCAAGATGAACATCTACACACCAAGAGGGGAGGATGTCCAAGACGAACATCTACGCTCCAAGAGTTTCAATGCTTTAGGCTTGAAAGTTTGGTAATCTATGACTTAGGTGTAGTGAGCTAATGCATTAAGTTTTTTCTTTCTCACATCTCTGTTGCCTTTATCATCATCACAGATATTTAATGAAATTGCTAAGTTGTAATTTTTTTTACTAATCTTGTTAACAATTGATAAAATAAACTTGTTTCAAAAATTGATATACCTGTCTCAACAACTCTTATAGATAATTACAAAACAACTACCAATAGAAAAGCAAAGAATGAAAATTGAGATTTTTTTTTTTATTTTGAATCTTTAAGACTTTTAGCCTAAATAAAGTTTGTCATATGTATTACAAGAACAGTCTTTTTTTAATTATTAGTGTGACTTACTTTGTCTTCATCTCATCTTGCTAGCCAGTGTCACAAACCACTTTATCAATTTAGCCATATTTAGAATGCTAACAACAGTCATCTTGGATTATCAGCCTGATATAATTTTCACATTGCAGTATCAAATTGTAATATTTTCATTGAAAACTATAGGTTATTTAAATATTAAAAGCAGTAAAAGGCTAAAATATAGTATTTGATAAAAAATTGTTGTAGGATTTGTCATTTTTTGTCAAGGTCCTATTTTCTTTCTACAGTAAAGTCTAGGTCCAGAGAAATGTCATTCACATAAGTAAGACTATATAAAAATATTAATAAGTCTCAACACTGTGCTTGTTTAGTTAAGGGACATTACAAATATGCTTGTGTTTTAGAGTTGTTAACGTATTGTATTCTACAATACATTTATCAATCAGTTTTCTAGTGTTATCCAGGGAAGGCACTTATATGAGAGAGAGAGAGAGAGAGATGGAGGGTGTATGGGAGTCACCGAGGAGAGTATATTAATTTAGGGGCACAAACTGATTCTTTCCTATTGTGACAGAATAGTCTACCCTAACAAAAGACTCATTTGCCATCTGTGGTGTTTTCCTAAAATTTCTGATGTGAATGCAATTTAAATATATATATATATATATATATGAAAATTGCATATGATTTGGAGATGTATTCAAAATTTTATAACAATAACAATTTATGATTACAATTTTATTAATAATTAAATCCATTGACAACCTGTATGATTTATTAGTTCATGAATAAAATATTATGAATTAAATTTGATAACATTTGAATCCATACAGTCAGTGCTTAATTTCTGCCAGATCTGATCTGAAGTCTGGAAGCTGTTTTGCATTTTTTTTTAAATCTAAAACCACAAATTATAATTTTGATCCTGCGTCGGTTGCATTGTGAAATGATATTTGACTGACGTAGTCAACCATATCACTTCTCTCCCATCACTCAATGGATTAGCAGTAAGTTTATGAACTTACCACACTAAAATCCAAGATTCAATTTCCTGTGTTGAACAAGGTGCAGGTAACACACTTAGTAGTTTGTTCACTAAAACAAACAAACAAACCAAAACTTGATATCAAATAATGCTGAAATTTTTATCTTCCAAAAAATCAGAATCAAACATAATTCTCAAGGTTTTTTTTATTTTGGAAGTTGTTGCTCCTCGTTTCAAACAGAGCTAACAAAAACTCACCCCCAACAAAGTTTTAGATTTGGATGAATCTCATGGGTGAGAGAAGTCACTCCTTGCACAGCTCGTAGTTACTCCAATACCAGTCATTTGATTAATTTGTGAATATTGGTTCAACAAATGAACCATAAAACCCTTCACGTTACGCTATAGGATTTGTCCAAAACTGGTCATATACAAAGTACAGCATTACTCACCTAAAAACTTGAACAGCACAGAGAAAACCTTGAGACAGACAAACATTCTAAATAATCTTTAAATTTTTAGACCAAACAAACAACTATATTGCATTGCAAGAGGAACATAGTAAAGTTGTCACAATAATACAAGTTACATACTACAATGTTGTCCGTGCAGGCCCGTAGCTGGATATTAGATAGTGGAAGGCAAGTATAGTAGAAAAAAACCCATATGCATAGCATGTGGCAAGCTTTTCTGGAACATGGAAGCACAGGGATTGGGAATACATAATGGAAACTTTTCAAATAACAATATTATTTATCATTTCAGTGCACACAAGTGGTATTTTATAACTAACAGCTTCAAATGCAGGTTAACGACCCTCTTTGCAACAATACTGTTAGTTCTTGAATCAAAGTGTGTGTATAAAAATTAAATTTTAGATATATTGAGTATTTCATTCATTAAAAATCTGGATAAACAAAATTCGAACACTAGCCACTAATGTGTAATTAACTATATAGAACATGGCGATCAGCACTAGTGATAATAACTTGAGTTATGAAATATATCGGCATGAATAATTACTTTGCATAATGCCAGAAAATGACATCATCAGTGACATCAATTACCTGAATTCTGAAAATGAGTCATGAGTTCATTTAAAAGTAAGGTATAAAAACCAATGAAAATATTGTGTGCAATGTATGGATGTCTTATCTTTGTCGTATGAACACACAAGGTACCTGATAGTCATTCAGTACTTGAAGCTAACAGTTAGTGTTTTTGTGTTCCATAAATAAGGTGTACTCTGTCATTTCTTTACTTTCATGAACAGTATTTGTTAAAATGTTTATTATATTGTCATACTTTCATTATAGAGATTGTTTTTCATTGTTAGCTTAATGTATGAATTTAGGACTAACATACATCTTCTAAGCTGGCCGAACCTTGGGTTTATAGTCGAAAATATCGTTAACAGCGAAATTATCCAACTGAGGGAACAACGCCTTCTAGTTTTTATGAGTAAGAATGTAAGAAAAGTATATGTAATTAGCTATACTCATTACCAGGTTAATTATTGTTGTTGTTTTTCTAAGCAGGTAACTTGCTCTGATCAGAAGTTAATACTCAGTGCATTTTAGATTACCTGCTGGCTTCGCTCAGTTTCTGGTTAGTGGTTACTGTATCACCTGTATCATAATTGCACAAAAAATTTTAACACAAATTGTTTATGAACAACAAATTATTAATTAAACCACATCGGCATCAGTTTTAATCTTACTCAACAAAGATTACTTGTAATGTTTTGAGTGAAGGCCAATTGTAATACAATAAGATCAAGTTCAACCTGTTCAGATTCAGTAGTGTCATTGTGCTGCTGCCATTCACCAGGGTGTGTCTCCACATCTGTATCCTATACTACATAACACATACTGAACAGCAGGTACTATCACGTTATGATAAGTATCTCTAGCATGTATACTTTCTTCCCAACTCGTATTTATAGTGTAGCTTGCTGGTGGTGTTCTCTTCTCCCCAAGAATATTCAGCTTTTTTGTGGTGCTCAGATTGTTCTGGCACACCACATGGAGGTTCAGCAGGTATCCAGTGTTTAGGTTAATGCCTGGGTGTTGTGAGATTTTGGTGTAAATCAAGGTATATTTTTTAATGGTTTTGGTGTCCCTAAAGGTGATAAGTCATTTGATTGCTTCCTTTTATACCATCTTTGTTTTCATGGACCCCACAGCTAGGATTGTTGGATGTACTTGTTCACCATTGAGACAGAAACATTGTGGTGGCATAACTGGTTGTTTTATGGTTTTAATATGATGAATGATGGAACCTACTGTTGTATTGATGTTAAAGGTATAAAATAATTGTCTTTAGAGGGGTTTTCCTAGTGTGTAGTTGATCTGGTTTTAATATGATGAATGATGGAACCTACTGTTGTATTGATGTTAAACTTTGTAGGGTTTTTCCTAGTGTGCAGTTGATCACAATTTGTACACCTATAAAAATATTTGTACAGTTGAAAGTTCACTTATGTAAGTTCAAGTAGATAAATATTAAAAAACAACATATTTTAGATTATAAAATTCCATTCCAGAGTTGGTAAATGAATGTATTTACTAGAATATTCTTTATTTTTTTTAACTATTTGCATACCTGTCAACACGGAGAGGTGCCCAATCTGGAGACTTTGTGTTGAGGCACTGCAACGGCGAGTAGCGCCTCCTTTTAAGCATTCTGGGGAACTTCAGACATTTATTTACACTTGTAAGATTGAAATGATGTTTTTTTTTTTTCATTTACAGTGGGCTTATATACTAAGAGAATCACGGTCATCTGCTAATATTGTTATACACTTTTATTGTAAGAATTGAAAAATAAAAAAATACATATCCTGATTATTCGATGACGAGGAACCCACTTTGAGACTAATAATGGCTGGAGACGGCTTGAATGGGTAATGAAGAAAAACTTTAATATAAGTTTAACATAACAGCAAATGTACAACGTTTCGACAAAGTTTTGTCATCACCACTTATATTAAAGTTTTTCTTCATTACCCATTCAAGCCGCCTTCAGCCATTATATATATCCTGATTTTTGTTATATTCGTATGTTTCACTTTTGGCATCTTTCAATACCTGCTGCCCCCCAGTGGCACAGCGGTATGTCTGCGGACTTACGACGCTAGAATCCGGGTTTCGATACCCGTGGTGGGCAGAGCACAGATAGCCCATTGTGTAGCTTTGTGCTTAATTACAAACAATATCTGCTTGCAGGGCTTGTATTTACTGGTTGAGGAATCTGAGTTAAACTTACAGTTTAAAAGGGAACATACTATGTCATGCTCTAAATCAGTCCCGTTCTCACCATTGAAAATGCCCTTTCACTCGATGTATTGGTATGTGGTACAAAATGCAGACAGTATAACACAACAATGGCGCGCAGTAAATATTTACTTTATTCTGGTGGACACTCTGTGAAGTTGAATTTTGCGACTCTATTCTTGTTTTAATTACTAAAAAGGTTGATATCGGGAAGTTGTCAGACCTCCATTTGTTAGTAGGCCTGTATTAAAAAATGATGAAGATAAAATATAATTATGCAGTTGATGTATAAAAAATTATTCTGGGAACAAAAAGACTGAAATGATCACAAACTACTAATACAATTTTTTCCTTGTGTAGCTTTGTGCTTAGTTACAAACAAACAAGCCTACCTATTATTATATTAGCAGAATGTACTTCCTTACTCCAGTATAATTTTAGTCGTCATTTTAACTAATTACTTATTCTAATATGGAAACCCGGCCTACCAACTGTCTGATTGGTTACAGAAATTATCGTCATGACAACCCTGCTGTCAGTCAGAACGGTTTTCATACTTGATCTTACATCCATCTTGGAGCATAATTGGTGGTTTGTTTATAATTAAGCACAAAGCTACACAATGAGCTGCCCTACAGTGGCACAGCGGTATGTCTGCGGACTTACAACGCTAGAATCCGGATTTCGATACCCGTGGTGGGCAGAGCACAGATAGCCCACTGTGTAGCTTTGTGCTTAATTACAAACAAACACAATGAGCTATCTTTGCTCTGTTCACCACGGGTATCGAAACCCGGATTCTAGCGTTGTAAGTCCGCAGACATTCCGCTGTGCCACTGGGGGGCATAACTGGTGGAACGGTGAATCTCCTGCTAAGCCTAAAGACACAGTAATGTATCATCAAGATAGAAAATTCGGAGTTTTTCAACTGGGATGTGCCAAACACTTAGTAACCTGCACGATTAACAAGGCTTGAAGAAGACTCTAAGCCGTTTACTTCGTTGAGGTGTATCGTTTGGTTTTGGAAAGCACATACACCACCAGTGGACCAAGTAGCTTAAATGATGAAACGCAGAGGCGCGAAAAAATGTATCTTACCTCTAGTGCTGTATCGCCTTTGTAAATGCAATTATGCAAACAACTATCATATCTGCCCCACAAATGACCACTAGATGGAGCATAATCCAACTACAGCATTTTCTGCACTGGACAATACAGAAATAAATGTACATAAAATGCAAATACACCAGTTTAGTTATATTGTTATACATTATTTTAACAAAGTATCAATAAGAACACAAAACAATAGCGATGAAGCACATATCTTGTCGGTTTCAACCTAGCTACGACACTTACGTACTTCAGAAATCCCCCAGTAGCACAGCTGTATGTGTGCGAACTCACAACTCTAGAAACTGGGGTTCAATACCTGCAGTGGGCAGAGCACAGGTAACCCATTGTGATATAGCATTGTGCTTAACTTCAAAGCAAACAAACAAGTACTTCAGAATCAAAACCTTTTTCTCACTATTCTCGACTATCTACATTGCCTTATGTTCTCATTCCAAACTTTTTTTTTATTTCATTACCACTGGTTAAATAATTCGGGAAACAATTATCTTATTTCATTATAATAGTTAATCACAAACTACCATATAGGACAATTAGTTATTACAAAATACAACGCAACAATTTAAATGCTGGAATAACTTAAAATCATAAAAGGAAACGAATAAGGAATACCTCTAGGTATCACAAAACTACCTTTCCACCACATAACTGATCGGCTTGTTCTGCCTTTCTAGGCCAAACTAAACGATCTGTATCTTTATATAAGCTTATATAAATGCAGATGTGGTTGCCCCTCGTTACAGATGACGCAGCTAGTAAAACGTACACAGTGGATCAGCACTTGTACTGTCAAATGAGCAGGCTACATACGTTACGTCATAAATGAATAAAAAAGATTAAACATGACAGAGCTTTAAGACATCAGCAAACCACATGATCTACTGAAGTTGTTGAATATTATATTAGACAAGCCAGGTGCACTTAGAAACAAAACTGTGTTTTCCCATAATGTATATTCCAATTTCCCTGTTAGTGTTACCTTGACGACCACTCGTCGACCAGAAACTAGCCTACTATCTGATCACCACTACGATATAGTACTAGTGGTGTTCATAAATTACTTAACGTAGTTCATTATTCGCTTGTAGTTTGTGAACAGTATATATAAATAATGGCTAAAGGTCGCCAAATGTCGAAACTAATGTGGCTATCTAGCTGTCTAACATTTCTAGCAGCGATTATTATCATTTTAGCCTTTTCCACGCCGTACTGGCTGATCGCTGACGGAAGGCAGCCCGGAGAGCAGCGATTCGAGCGTCTGGGTCTTTGGGAGGCTTGTTTTCATAGCTTCCATGACGTGTATTACCGTTACGACATAGAGTTTAAAGGATGTCGCTGGATTTTTGACGAAGAATACAACATCATAATCGAAATACTGGAACCACGTGAGTATATATTGTTCTTAATACTATCAGGAACCTTTTTATAACAAAACCGTGTTTATTCACGTCCATACATTTTCTGCTGTGTCAAGGCAACAGCTAAACAGCACGTGATATAACATTATAAAGAAAATGACACGAAACTTTTCAGAATAGAAACATTTATGCCAATTTGTTTAGATACTTAGATAGATATAGTCAGTTTCTGATGGATATTAGTTACTAAGAGACTAATATATATATATCAGCGTTTCTCAGACTTTTTCGTAGTGAAGCTTCATAAGCAATGAAAATAAAAAAATTAAAAATACTTCCTAAAGTTTACTAAAACAACATAGCAAACTGAAAATCTTATATGTTGCAAAAAAAGAAAAGAAAGAATAATAAAGGCCCGGCATGGCCAGGTGGTTAAGGCGCTTTCAGCCGTGGGGTCGTTATAATGTGACTGTCAATCCCACTATTCGTTGGTAAAAGAGTAGCCCAAGAGTTGACGGTGGGTGGTGATGACTAGCTGCCTTCCCTCTAGTCTTACACTGCTAAATTAGGGACGGCTAGCCCAGATAGCCCTCGTGTAGCTTTGCGCGAAATTAAAAACAAACAAACAAACAAACAGAATAATAAAAAAAAGTAGAATGAGTTCGATTAGCACGGTAAAAATAAAATATCTTTAGTTATTTTTAAATATAATAATTATATATATTAAATAGTCTAACCCTGCTTAAAGAAAATGACACAAAATGCGCCTCCCTTTGAAACATTACCACGCTTCCCCTGGGAGGTGTGCTTCCCAGTTAGAGAACCCTCGCTGATTTATGTAAATTCATAATTCTCAGGAGACAAGCTGGTTGAACTAGCAAATGAATCACGAGAAACCCGATAACACAAGTGTTGTCACCCGGTGGGACAGCAGTAAGTCTACGGATTTGCAACGCTAAAATCCGGCGTTCGATTCCCCGCAGTGGACACAACAGATAGCCCAATGTGGTTTTGCTGTAAAACAAACACAAATGAGCGTTTTTCTGTCGTCCTGAAAGACTGCTGGTTAAAACTAGAATTAATATTTCGGAAATTATTTGCCGAAATTTGGAAATAACATCAAACATAGCATTTTGGAAAAGAAAAAGAAAAACAAAAAAGCCTAACTTAAGTGACGTAGTTCAGTATATTTCAAGTTGTTATACGATATTTTGTTATTGTTACCGATTTCGTGCTTTATTATTGGCGTCATAAGAGCACAACTGCTTTAACATTTAGTGAAAGCATATTCGGGCCTTGTGAGAAAAACTTAGGCGTGTTGGTTATCCTATGAACTACGAGATATTTTGGTTTGTTTTCAATTTCAAGTCTCTAATTTTGCAGTGATAGACTAGAGGGAAGGCAGCTAATCAATACCGCCAACTCTTGGGCTACTCTTTTAGAAACGAATAGTGGGATTGACCGTTACGTCATAACGCCCTCACGGCTGAAAGAGCGAGCGTATTTGGTGACGGGGATTCGAACCCGCGACCAGCAGATTACAATTCGAGCACCCGAACCACCAGGCCATGCCAGGCCTTTAGATATTTATTAGATTTTCTTTGAGATAACGTGGTACAAAGCGCTAAAGGTATGAGCATAGCCCGGTGTAGGTGTATTTGTGATAACCTTCAATAACAAATGTTCTTTGGTTGTTATACACCAGGGGTCAGCGGTAACTCTCCGGAATGACAACGCAAACATCCGGGGCTCGATTCCCCGCAAAGTACAGAGCGCAGCGAGTTCATTGTGTACCTTTCTTTGCACTAAGAAAACAACAACAACAACATATACACCAAGGTGTCCAGAAAAGGTAACATAGAGATTAGTGTGTACTCACAAGTGTAATTTATGTTCACGTGCTTACCGTTCATATAAAATTTTTGCCAGTTTTCTGCTCTCGGAGAAAGTCCAATAAAATGTATCGTTGGTCGGGCGCTTAGGCTTATTGAACGTGTAAAACCGTTCCTCGGTTTACAGACTTACAACGCTAAGTTCCGGGGTTCCATTCTCCGCGGTGGCCGCAACAGATAGCCCAATGTAACTTTGCTCTAACACAAACAAACAAACGTGTAAAACCGAAACTTCAGTCTAATATGGCATACTTTTTTTATATATATTTTATCTAAGAGTCAGAGTTTTTTTCGTTCTGTCTATCTATCTCTGGCTAAGTGTAAAAAGGACTCCACACGCACTGTTTACTCTTAAATCAAAATGTAATAATTGATACAGCTTGTTGACAGATTGTTTAGGTGTAGCTGTTGTAATCCTTAATGAAATTTTCAAACGATGTGTCGGTCAGTTTGTAAAATAAACGTTTTTTTGCTCAACGTCAAAAACAAAAGTTTCCGACGTGATACTCACACATACCAAGTAATATTTGTGATACAGTTCGATGACGCATTAACCATCACTATTTGTGGAGAATGGATGGTTAATGGTTAACTAATTCTTTATATACCTTATTTGCTCGTCACACCAAACATGCTCGCCCTTTTAGCCGTGGGGGCGTTATAAGTGACGGCCAATCCCACTATTCGTTGGTAAAAGAGTAACCCAAGAGTTGGCGATGGGTGGTGATGACTAGCTGCCTTCCCTCTAGTCTTACACAGCTAAATTAGGGACGGCTAGCGCAGATAGCCCTCGTGTAGCTTTGCGCGAAATTCAAAACAAACAAACAAACTAAATACTATGTCGTAACGCAGCTTTACTGGTTTTACTTCTACTGAATACCATGTCGTAATGCAGCTTTACTGGTTTTACTTCTACTGAATACCATGTCGTAATGCAGCTTTACTGGTTTTACTTCTACTGAATACCATGTCGTGATTCAGCTTTAATTATTGTACTTTTACTAAATACCCTGTCGGCTTTACTTATTGTATTTTTACTGGATACTATGTCGTAATGCAGTTTTGTTGGTTGTAATTTTACTGGATACCATGTCACAATTTAATTTTACTGGTTGTTTATTCTTTGTTTCCTTGTTGTTGTACGCAAAACTGCACATTGGGCTGTGCTCATCGCAGTGATGGAACTATAAAATTTGGCGTTATTCCCCCAAGTTTGCATCTGAACCATCAGGGACTCCATTTGTTGTACTTGTACATAATACCATGTTATGAAACTCTACAAGAAAGTTTACCAACAGAAGTTAACGACTCTTCACAGAAAAACGTAGGTAATAGCGAAGACGTTCTCGAATGTCATTTAACCTATGTAGGTTACACTGTTCACCAGTTATGGCGTGTCATATTTCTATTGTTACTCATCTGTAAAAACCATAACGAAAACAGTACTCCATTCATGGTTTGTTTTGTAATTAAGCACAAAGCTACACAATGGGCTGTCTGTGCTCTGCCAACCACGGGTATCGAAACCCGGTTTCTAGCGTTGTAAGTCCGCAGACATACCGCTGTACCACTGGGGGGCATTACAAATATGATTCATCTTTAATGAGATTTTTAAGTCCTTTTCAATCACCAACTTTCCTATTACAAATCACCTTTATAAGAGTCCTAAATGTATTTCTTTGATTTGCCAGCCCAAGCTGTGCTGATGAGCCTTTAATAGGCGACACTGCAGTCCACAGTTTAGCTTCAAACAAACAAACAAATATTTGTAATAATGAACAAACTTTTTCTTCGGAGGTGTTTGTCTGCCTTTCTAATATATATATATCAAACACTCGTATGAAAGACTTTTCTGTTCTACACTACTATTTAATCCGGCACAGGCTAACAATTGTTTGTAATAGTGTAATAGCTAAATAAGTTTTTTACTTCGTTCATGGATATTCCGTTAGCATTGTCCTACTTATTTGTAAGCACATTGGATGTCTGCAATTCTTCTAGCAAGAAGAAATCAATTAACGGAAACACTGTACACCTCCCTCCACGAAAACAAAAACAAACAGACTCAATCATCATTAGCTGAGCCACGTCAGCACTTGTTTGGATGAATTTCGCCAAAGCTACTCGAGGGCTGTCTGTGCTAGCCGTCCCTAATATTGACGTAATACACTACAGGGAAAGCAGCTGGTTAACATCATCCACCGCACACTTCTGGGCTAGTCTTTACCAACAAATAATGAGATTGGCTGTAACATTATAATGCCCCCATGGCTAAAAGAACTAGCATTTTCAACGACAGGTTTCGATCCCGTGGCCCGCAGGTTGCAAGCCGAGTGTTTTAACCACCAGGCTATGTCAATTCCCCAAGTCATCGGCTGACTTATATTTGTTTATTTTTCGTGGAATACGTGATGATAGTACCAGGGAAACCAGGAATTTATTTTCAAATGATTATGTGGTGGAGAACTGTAACCTAAGTGATTATGTAGATGTAAAGTATATCCCGTTTCTGTTTCTAGCCCTTCAAAAGCTCTGAATCCCAAACAAATACAGCTGGTATACGTAAGAGAAATGTAGACAATCGCTTCTAACCTTGAACACAGTTCGGTTTGCAGACGGTTTACATTCGAGCACATAAATTAAACTTCCAGAGTTGCGTCAGAACAGTTTGTATTTAAGTTACTGGGCTTAAAGATGGTTTTCGTAGTGAAGAATGTATTAAGAATAACAGTAATCAGATTGATACAGTTCATATACAGAGATTTAACAAAGAAATTGATTGTGAAAGTTATAAAAATTATTCTCTTGTGTTAAGTGTAAAAGAACCTTTTAAAGTTCGGTGTATAGCATACAGTTAAGAAAGCACTTGACACTCGTGTATGAACCTATTTGTTAATCCGGGTCTGAAAATTCGGTTGTTGGTGGTTCAGATTACCAGGAAGTGTAAATGGTGATGCACCGTGCAGCATATGCTTAAAAATTCCTAGGTGTGCTTTTTTTGCATCAAGACACGATACTCGTCGTGTTATTAGTAGATTTAAGTTTCTTGATAAGAAAGAAGGGTTAATTTGGTCCGGAGGTGATGTTCATAACTAGGCATTAATCCGGAAATGATCGGAAAACTGTCCTGAAGTCACAAGTTGATCATAGGTTGTTACTTGAGCTGTAACTAAACCTATTTCTAGACTTTGTGAACTTAAAAAAAAAAGTACTAGTTTCGGTTTACAATTACGGTAACATATTACGACCAATAAACTTTTCACCAACGACAATTTGTTTGAAGTTAAGCACAAAGCTACACAATGGGCTATCTGTGTTCTTTGAATTTAAAGGAAAGAAAACAATTTCGAACTTGCGTAAGAAGTAAGCATTTTTTTAATTTGTTGATGTTGTTTTCTTAGTGCAAAGTTGCACTCTGATCACCGCGGAGAACTGAATCCCGAATTTTAGCGTCGTAAGTCCGTAAACTTACTGCTGGCCCACCAATGTTATTAACAGTAAAGAAGGAGTAAAAATAAGCTGAGATAAATAATTAATCAGATGGATATTTCGTGGGTGTGTGTTGGACGAAACAATGTTGCAAGCTTATATGGCATATAATGTACGTATTGTTGAGTCCACCATCTACGGATATCACGTTAGTATTAGTAATATTGTTACGTTTTTACATAATCCGGAAGGTGACACTACACCGTTAAGGATACGTGTTCAGAAAATGTAACACTAGCTTGTTTACCATCAACACTTTATTCAGTTCAAGTTAAATTAGTAGGAGCGAGAGAGTATTTGTACGGACATAAGAGCCGATTATGTCAAAACAGATCACGTGGCTATTACACACCATACGCTGCGACTGGAAACAGGAACGAAATCTGCTCGAATGTGAGAAACAATCGCGTATAAGTCGTTTCTTAATAACGCAGAAAATATAGTTGGTTATAGTTACTGTTTGAATAACATTTGGCAAAAATAAAATAACGACAAAATTAAATATATTTTACCTCAATTAAAAAACTCATCTCTGAAAACTTACGTAAAATGAACTTCATTCGATTGTTTGTTTGTTTGTAGTTAAGCACAAAGCTACAGAAAGGGCTATCTGTGCTCTGCCCACCACGGCTATCGAAACCCGGATTCTAGCGATGTAAGTCCGCAGACGTACCGCTGTGCCACTGGAGGGCACTTCATTCGAGAAATAAAATTCCGAATTCGTGTTTTTCCCCATCATTTAAGTTTTAAATTTATGTATATAACGTGTGTTAGATTTTCCACTGAACTTTTAAACGTAAATACTACTCATAGAATGTTTGTTAAATTTTACATGTAACTTTGTAGTACATTGTAACCCCGTTATAACGCAATCGTTGAGGTCCATAAAATGTCATCGCGAAACAAGCGGGGTCACGCTAAATCGGGGTTTTGTAAAGATACGCTTAAAATATTAAAATTTATTAGTAAGTAAACTATAACGAGGTTATGGTTACGAGGTCGGTCCTATGGACCGAGCCCGTGTCGAAAGAGTTAATGACCCATCGCGTTATATCCGAATTCGCGTTAAATCGGGGTTTCACTGTATTTGAAATCATTAGTGGTGTGTACGTCCTTGTAAGTAATACTCAACCATTCATCCCATAAAACAGATGAAAAGACTCGTATTCTGATGAAGCGTTTGTAAGTTATCTCCGAGTCCTTAATCAGAAGCATTTGAAACTAATATAAGGTGTTTAATGTTTAACTAATGTTGGCTTTTATTTCTTAAAGGTGAGGAAGTTAGATATATTTTAAGCCGGTATTTTGGAGTTATTTTTTTATATTTGAATAAATAATTGTCTCACATCTTCTAATTTGACCGGTAAGTGAAACACAAAATGTATATATATATATATATATATATATTTTTATTTTTTTTGGTAGAGGGGGGGGGTATTTGGCGAGTAAGAGGTAAAAGCGATTCAATAGGGAAACGCTGTAAAAATACCTGGGGAGATTAGGTGAAAGCAACATGCTGGTAAAATATCAGCATGGAAAGTCAGAGATTTGCTTCTTGAATTTCACTCAAAGATACTCAAAAGCTACCTGTGCTAGTCGTCCCTAATTTTGAAATGATAGACTAGAGGGAAGGCAGCTACTCAAGACCACCCACCGCAGACTCTTGGGTAACTATTTTACTAACGGATAGTGGGACTGGCCTCACCTTATAACACTCTCACTGTTGAAAGGTCGAGCATGTTAAATGATGGGATTCGAACCCGCGAACTCAAATTGCGAATCGAGTGCCCTAAATACCAGGCCATGCCAAAAATAGAACTCAGAGAAAACAGTTAATAAAGCATAACAAATGAACCGATCTTACGTATCTTGGCCAGGTGGTTAGGACGCTTGACTCGCAAGCTGAGGGTCGCGGGTTCGAATCCCCGTCCCACCAAGCATGTTCGCCCTTTCAGCCGTGGGGTGTTATAATTTGACGGTCAGTCCC
>NW_013671820.1:8120-18944 GCF_000517525.1 Limulus polyphemus | reverse complement strand
AGCTTTGCACGAAATTCAAACAATTACAGAGAGTAAGATGTGGTTGACCCTGGTACCGAGAGTAAGATGTGGTTGTCCCTGGTACCGAGAGTAAGATGTGGCTGTCCCTGCTACAGAGAGTAAGATGTGGTTGTCCCTGGTATCGAGAGTAGGATGTGGTTGTCCCTGGTACCGAGAGTAAGATATGGCTGTCCCTGCTACAGAGAGTAAGATGTGGTTGTCCCTGGTACTGAGAGTAAGATGTGGTTGTCCCTGGTACAGAGAGTAAGATGTGGTTGTCTACAAGTAAATGGTGTCTATTATTTGGAACAGAGTTATTGGACTAGTAAATCGATACACGTTTGTAGGTTTCTTATCTGACTTTTAGGGACTAGAATTTCTTAGGCTAAGGATAAATCGAGAATTAGCACCTCAATCGAATATTATTACCGATAAATGAAACATCGATAATCCAATTACTATGCGCCAATTTGTAGGTGTACCGAACAGTAATGGCGTCAGCTGGTTTTATATCATGGCGGAACGTGTGCGTAATTTCCATATGCAAATAATGTGGTTCGATGACAGACAGAAATAACTAAATGAGTACATGTCTTCGTATTATGTAGATATTCATTTCAAACTCCTAGAGTGGGGTGCAATATCGTAGAAAAAAATACAAAAAAAAACAGGAGCTCCAAACCAAAACTTGTTGATTTGTTTGTAATTAAGCACAAACCTACACAATGGGCTATCTGTGCTCTGCCCACCACGGGTATCGAAACTCGGTTCTAGTGTTGTAAGGCTGCAGACATATCGCTGTGCCACTGGGGGACAAGCTTGTTAATTATGACCGACTGGTATTCCTTGTTTTTTGTCTTTTTTATATAAGCACAAAGCTAATGAAGGACTACCCGAGGTAGCCGTCCCTGATTTTGAAATGATAAACTACAGGAAAGGCAGTTAACCAACAGCACCCACCGCCAACTCGTTGGCTACTGTTGTATGACCGTATAGTAGGATTTGATCGTCACCTTTGTAACACACCCACAGCCTAACCCAAAGCGCGAAGAGCAATTTTTTTATAAATATTTTTTGCAGTTATGCAACGCGAACATAGGTGGCGCAGGTCCAAGTGAAAGAAAAAAAATCAACTATAGATAAATCTGGAATAAATTTTTCAAAACGTCAGTGAGAGAAAAGTAAAATAAAATATTCAAGATCATGTCGATTAAGTTCTGCATTTGGGGGTTCCTGAAATGGGCATTAATCAGACACCACAGTTATTTCTTCACTTTATTCTTCTTGTAATAAAAAAGGATTTGGTTCCATAACAAGCCAAGGTCCGTAAAGTGTAGTGATCGATAAAGTCAAGAGATTTCATTATTTTATGGGAGTGGCAGTGTTATGTATTGACATGTCAAATTGTTATTTTGTAAATCATTTCCTCTGACAAGTTTTGAACTTTTCAGTGTTGTTTTGTTTGCTTATTCTTTGTAATCGTGCATTACAAGTTTTGCCAAAAAGTGTGGATCATGCGTGGTCTACTGGTCAGCGTACCTAGGGCCTAGAGTTCGTGTCCCGTTACTACAAAATGCACTCCGTAACTTTGGGGCTATGAGTGCATTATAAGAGTCACAGTAAAATCCCACTATTGGATTAGAATAGCTGAAGAGTTAGCGGTGAGTGCTGTTGACTAACTGCCTTGTCTCTAGTCTATCAGTTCAAAATTAGAGACAGATGGCGCATATAGCTGTTGTGTGCTAAACAAACGAACAAAAGAAAAAGGTGCAACGTTGTGGTTGAGGCACACTTTTAATATCCTAAACAAAAGAACAAAAGAGCAGCGTTGTGGTTGAGGCACACTTTTAATATCCTAAACAAACGAACAAAAGAACAAAGGTGCAACGTTGTGGTTGAGGCACACTTTTAATATCCTAAACAAACGAATAAAATGAAAAATGTGCAGCGTTGTGGTTGAGGCACACTTTTAATATCCTAAACAAACGAATAAAATAAAAAATGTGCAGCGTTGTGGTTGAGGCACACTTTTAATATCCTAAACAAACGAACAAAAGCAAAGGGAATGGCTCTATAATTAGTAGGTGTTAATCCTGTTCACATCCAAGTAAGTTTTACGTGAACTGAAAGCTGTTAAACGAAAAACAAAGCAATGGGCTATCTGTGTTCTACCTACCGCAGGTATCGAAAACCAAATGTTGAGCGTTATAAGCCCTCAGATGTACCGCTCAGCGACAGGGGTGGGGGCATATAAATGGTATCGTGAGTGTTTTGATTTACTGTATCTGTTTTAGCTCCTGGAAGAGGTGACTAATAGCAAGTTGCTTTGTTTGTTTGTGGGAAGTACTATAAATGATATTAGCTAGTATTTTTCTAATAGAAGTACTATAAATGCTATTAGCTAGTATTTTTCTAATAGAAGTACTATAAATGCTATTAGCTAGTATTTTCCTAATGGAAGTACTATAAATGATATTAGCTAGTATTTTTCTAATGGAAGTACTATAAATACTGTTAGCTAGTATTTTTCTAATGGAAGTACTATAAATACTGTTAGCTAGTATTTTTCTAATGGAAGTACTATAAATGCTATTAGCTAGTATTTTTCTAATGGAAGTACTATAAATACTGTCAGCTAGTATTTTCCTAATGGAAGTACTATAAATGCTATTAGCTAGTATTTTTCTAATGGAAGTATTATAAATGCTGTTAGCTAGTATTTTTCTAATAAGCCTCATGACGTTTTCATTTAGTTATAAGGCCTGGCATGGCCAGGTGGTTATGGCGCTTGACTCGTAATGTGAGGGTCGCAGGTTCGATTCCCCGTCCCGCCAAACATGCTCGCCCTTTCAGCCGTGGGGGCGTTATAATGTGGCAGTTAATCCCACTATTTGTTGGTAAAAGTGTAACCCAAAAGTTGGCGGTGGATGGTGATGATTAGCTGCCTTCCCTCTAGTTTTTCACTGCTAAATTAGGGACGGCTAGTGCAGATAACCCTCATGTAGCTTTGCGCGAAATTCAAAAAACAAACAAACATTTAGTACTAAGTGAATCTGAAAAGAAAAACAGTTGAAATTTAGTGCAGTACAAAGAGTATAATTTGATCTCTCAGTACTGCGTTTTATTTAAATTTTAGCACTAGTGTTTAACTTAAGATATATTTCATAAGATTAAATATAAATACCACGAACTAAAAACGTATGTATAAAAAATCCCTCCAGGGCTGATGTAGAAGATTTCCAACGTTTTTTATACAAGAAAAATAGTTTGCATCTTTGACATGTTTGTAATTAATCAGATATCTTCAGATGTGTTAAGTCTTGTTGAAAGATGTAAGGCAACATCTAAAGGTTCTTCACCTGGCGGTGAGATTCTCTACTAGTTACGAACTAAAAACGTATGTATAAAAAATCCCGCCAGGGCTGATGTAGAAGATTTCCAACGTTTTTTATGCAAGAAAAATAGTTTGCATCTTTGACATGTTTCTAATTAATCAAATATCTTCAGATGTGTTAAGTCTTGTTGAAAGATGTAAGGCAACATCTAAAGGTTCTTCACCTGGCGGTGAGATTCTCTACTACTTGTATATAAAAATTGATCACTTAAGTATCACAGGCCTGCGATAGTTTTATTGTCTTGAAATTTTTACATCTACTGCAGTAATTCCTGTACGCTGAATCCGAAAATGATATCCATTTTTCTCCATCACGTACAGATTTTTCACAAAACGTCATAACGCAATATATAAAAGAAAGACCACAAGTCGTAGTTTTGAGACTAAAAGACGTAAATTTGACACAAAAAAATCAGGATGAATGAGGATGCATATTCGGTTGACATCAATGTTCTTCTCTTTTTTCAGTTTGTTTGTATTTTTGTTAACAAACATAAAATATAATAAAAAACAATTTCATTGTGGTAAACCAAATAATAATTTGATTTTAGTCAGAGTTTTTCTTCTTCCCGATTTGTAGAAAATTCCTTATGTGAAAGAATATATATATTATTTTCAAAATCCGCGTAACTGAATTATAGAAAATCTGTTATTAAAATCAAACAACTTTTATGAAGTTTAAATTCGTAGGGCTGTGTTATTAATACATTTTGTTATGAAGTAACGGGTTGCAAGTCGTGGATATATCAGTTGCTAGCCCTAATTCTTTTCTAATTATGACTTTTGAATGTCTACAAATTTCTAATGGTTTAAGGATATTAAGTTTTTTTAAGGATTGAACAGTTTTTTGTTAGTTTGTAGTATTATGCTTGAAAATATCTTGGCCTGTTCCTTTTTTATCCTCTGTTACTGCACATTCTTCTATATTGTTCTTCTCTACGTTTCTTATACGTTCCTTAGTTCGGGTATTTAAGTTACTAATGGTTTGGCTAATGTAAACTTTGTCATATGGGCACTTAACTTGTACAATTAATATATAACATCTATTTGTGTTGAAAAGGATGCTTATTTAAATCTCGTGCTTAGCTTTATAAGATAATTTGTTCTGCTAAAGTTTAAACAACCTACATAAATAACCATTACTATTGTAGAAAAATCTTACCTCTCTGTAGATATTTTAACAAATCTTATATGACATTTATCTTGCATTTATCATCTATCAACAAAGGCTTAGGACAAGCATTTGATGTCACCACGTGACTACGTAATGTGTTAATAATTAGGTGATTAACTTTTCGATATAATTAGTTGATAATTCGATATCAGTAATTGACAATCTCAACTTTAGATGAAGTTTGTTTGTTTGTTGTAAAGCACAAATATACACAATGAGCTATCTGTCCTCTATCTACTGCGGTATCCAAACCCGAGTTTTAGCGGTATAAACCCACTGACTTGCCGTTGAGCTACCAAGGGGCGCTAGATGGCGAACCTATGTATATTGTCATACATCTTTTTTTGGATGTAGAAAAAAAAATCTTATATCTGATCACTTGTGGTTCCCACCCAAAAGCCCCCTCACGTTTCAACGACAATAACGGATAAGTCTCTTATCAAATCTTACCCATGGGGATCAGCAAGGAAAGGGCAAGGGGGCACTTGCCCCTCCCCCGAAAAATGAAAAATAGTTCTTCCTTTTTTAATCAATATATATATTATGTTGATTTAGACTTTACCCCCCCCCCCCGGATAAATTTCTGTGGAAGCCCATGATCATACCTAGTTAATAGTTAAGTCTCAAGACTAACCAGTATTTCGCGCACAGAAAACGTTTGTAAAACGTTTACACTGGTTACTTCGCATGAGTCGACTATAAAGAATTTCAACAACCATAGTTTTCTACTCTGTTTAGAATGCTTTTTAGGAACGTATCCAACTTGTCGCATGGCTACTTTCTTCCCTCGCCAACACCCTATTACGGCTTTTATGAGATTTTTATAATAGTAATTTTATTTATAATTTAACATATCTTCAACATCCAAGTAAACACACAGGTTCACTGAACTAGTGTCTATTGTGATTTAAATCTTTTACAAAAGTGTCCGAATCTTTTGAAAAGACAACGGCAGGCTCTGCGCATCGCTAACTCCCCTTATCTCATTTGTATATGCTGTAAAACAATCGGACAGTTCATACCTTGTATCCCGGATGTCGAGCCGGATTAAAAACTATTCCACGTGAGTTGTATTTGTCGACAAAACTATGGACGTAAATTAAAGAATTGTATTTTGACGACAAAACTATGGACGTAAATTAAAGAATTGTATTTTGACGACAAAACTATGGACGTAAATTAAAGAATTGTATTTTGACGACAAAACTATGGACGTAAATTAAAGAATTGTATTTTGACGAAACAGAGAAATCTTTTGACACGTGTTTCCGGTAATGAAAAAAAAACTGTCTTTAGTTTTATTTTTTATATGATTAACGTATTCTCAGAAGAGCAAATTTCGTTCTCATAAAGCAACATATATGAAAGAGAGAGAGAGAGAGAGAAGAAGAATAAAAAATATTTCGCTACGATGGCACCCAGAAATTCTTGCCATCTCTTGAGAAGGACAGATTCACATAAGCCACGTAGTATGAAGAATATCAAACCAGTAATCTGTCCCAAGCGGTAAGTCTACGGAATTACAATGCTCAAATCCGGGGTTCGATCCCCCCATTGGCACGGCAGATAGCCCAATGTAGATTTGCTCTAAAACACACACACACACACAGTAATTACACTAATTTTATAAACACATCTAAAACCTTTGTAACACGATGAAGAATGTATCGAAGCTAGATAATGAGACATTTTGAAAAAAACATTTTCAGAAAGCAGCCACGAAAAGTATGGTTTTGATTGTTGTTAAGTGCAAATCTACACAATAGGCTATCTGTACTCTGCCCATCGAATCCCGATTGTTAGTGTCGTAAGCGTGCAGACTTACCATTGAGCCATTGGGGGCGTCACGAAAAGAAAGTCGAGTTCTCCAATGTTAAAAGTTTGCGTTTGTGAAAATAATTGCAAACGTGTGATAGTCTGGGAATAATTATTGTTATTATTATTTTAAATTCATGCTTATTGGAAGCAATCACTAAATTTGTGAACATTTTCTGAAGCTCCGAAATAAAAACATCGATACTAAGAGAGAATTTCATCACAGATCGTTCTGTACCTACAGTATATTGTTTACATATTTCAAATGAGGACCTAATTTCGTCATATTTTAATTCTTATTTTTTTCATGTTGAGTATGGAAGTTTTTTAAATATATCTGTAAATATGTATACCTATTCCATTATGATGTAGATATTGGATTCAATTTAAAGCATTTCTCTAACTCGTCAAATTTACGTTGTAAACAAACGTAAACATCTTGTATTTTGTACAAGTCATAACGGTCTTGTATAATGATTCACATCAAAATTACTTGTGACGTATCTCTCCTTCCTCTCAAGTGTATTTTAAAAGAAAACATGGGCGAAAAGAGGCAATGAAAGGCTCCACCCCCCTACACGGCACATTCCTCAATTGGGATCTTCCAGTAGTGATGCTGCCGTAGCGCAACCAATATTGCGTGACAAAAATAATCGAAAAGCAGTGTTAGTTACCACCTAGCGGAAATATTACGTTTGCAGGTAAGAAAGACAGGTGAATGAGTCTCGGCTATACGAATGTAAGGGCGCTCGCGGTAGCCATGTTTTCTGTTATAAGCTTGTGGCAATAGTTGGTTGAGTGCTGATAGACAGGAACTGGACAATTTTAGCAGTAGAATTTTGAAATATATATATGGAATGCTGGAGCTAGAAGATTAGAAATCTACGAGAACGTGAATTATTCGACAAACTTTACGAAAAATAACTATTTTCGATATTAAGGTCAAGAAGCTTTCAATTTCATACAATGTCGAAAAAACTGTCCGAAGTTAAAATTTCAGCCTTTTGCGTCACATCCGTGGTTCTAGTACTGATGTTCATTGCTTTTACCACGCCTAACTGGTTGGCTTCTGATCCTAGATTTTACGGTGCTGATTTTGTTAAGTTGGGTCTTTGGGAGACATGTTTCCGAAGTCTTGCCAGTCCCCATGATTTAGAACAACGGAAATACTACGCTGGGTGTAGTTGGATTTTCAACGATGAGTATCAGAATCTCAGGAAATTTTTGGAGCCGCGTAAGTACTATTAAAATGAATATATATATCTATTCATTCTGTTAGTATGGAGTTGTTTAAAATATAGACAAAAGGAGAGAGAGTGAACCCATGATTTGTAAAGTTTGTGGTGAATCATATGACATAAAGAACATCTGTAAACGAATCGTAATAATAAGCTTGGCTGTCTAATATTGTAGTAGTGTA
This sequence comes from Limulus polyphemus, assembly GCF_000517525.1. Taxonomy (NCBI): domain Eukaryota; kingdom Metazoa; phylum Arthropoda; class Merostomata; order Xiphosura; family Limulidae; genus Limulus; species Limulus polyphemus. Next base: position 11,141 of record NW_013671820.1, on the reverse strand, counting down.
TACTACTAGTAGTAGACCACCGCTGTTGTGGTTATGCTATTATATAGTTATAACAACTAACCTTTTTATAATACGTGTGAAACACAAATATACTTAGCTTAATTAAACTTAAGTTTCATATTTAGGGAACTGTTACCTTTCAAAACAAACCCCACTCAAACACAAACTGTTAATTAAGCACTGTATTGTATATTGTGCCATTAATGACTTCAAGATTAATAGATTAATCTATACTTTATATCTGCGTCAAACTGTCATGAATGCATGTTTACCAATATTCTATAACAAAAGGCCTGGCATGGTCAGGTGGTTAGGGCGCTCGATTCGCAATCTGAGGGTCGTGGTTTCGAATCTCCGTCCCACCAAACATGCTCGCCCCTTTCACCCGTGGGGGCGTTATAATGTGACGGTCAATGGTAAAAGAGTAGCCCAAGAGTTGGCGTGTAGCTTTGCGCAAAATTCAAAAACAACCATCTATAGCATACCGACACCTATACATGACCCCACTCCCACACACATGTGTAAAACATTGCCACTTACACACATATGGGATGGAACACACTATACAACCTTACTATATAACCTTTGGTTTTACCATGAAAGGTGTAATATTACTTCAAGTGAACGATGTGAGAAATAAAAAATCAATAATTTTATAAATTATAAACTTGTACATTTTAGGAATATATGCACAGATAAATAATCCTTACAGTCCTAGTAAACAATCATCTGTGAAATACTTGAGGCAAAATCATTTCCAAAATAATTTAATGTTGATAAGACATATAAGTAATCATACAACACCGTAGCTGTTTGTGTGTATCTAAAGTAAACCTGGCAGTGAAAAGTTTATCTGAAAACGTGATAGTGAAAGAAAAATAAAAACGTTTTTTTATAAACTATTCAAATTCGGAAACTTCATTTCACAAAAGAGTGGCTTTGCATATGCTCCCCCAATTCAACTGCAGGGGGCTAGGCTATAGCGTAATTTGCGTATACTTGTTAATCTGGTCTGACGAGAAATATATCTCATAGAAACTGCCATTTAGGGTTCCTTTCCGAGCTTGAGGGAGGGGGAAGATGCTCCTGTCGCCCTCTCAAATGATCTCCTTGTTCAAATCGTTTGTCGGCCCATGACTTTGTTGGTTATAGGATCTCTTATAACGTTCGATTTAAACAAAAATGTGATCGATATCATAATTAATCTCACTAATTACTGCTGGGATCCCCCTAAACTATATTTTTTTTACTTAGAAAATGGGTGGTTCCCCCAAATTCGGTAAGTTCTCTACACTGAGTGTTGCAAAACATAATGTTACTCAATGTAAATGTAGCATTTGCACCCTCTACCGGTAGTGAACGGCATAAAACACGTCATAATTTGAGATTATTAAAAACTGGGACCAAAACAACGTTCGTGGTAAATTCCGAAATTCGAATTTTTATTAGGTTTTGAAATCAATCACTTAATTCTACAGCTTTGGGCTGAAAAGAAAAACGATGTATTTTGAGTGAAACTTTTTAACTCTTGTAATCCAAGTAAAACAGGAATTTTAAGTCTGGGATGAATATATGCCAGACACATGTATGTATATATATAGAATGGTCGAAAAATAGTAAGGATTTGCCGTATCATACATATATTATACTGTTTCCAGCCACCCAGTGGCCCAGCGGTATGTGTGCGGACTTACAACGCTAGAAACTGGGTTTCGATACCCGTGGTGGGCAGAGCACAGATAGCCCATTGTGTAGCTTTGTGCTTAACTACAGATAAATAAACAATACTGTTTTCAACCGGTACAGAATTGGTTGTAGCAGTAGTTTCCATCGAACTGACCTATTTGATTCTATGGACATTTGTGTGTACAGTGTGTTCCATCTGGGATAGACAGTGAAGTACGTGTTTCAGAATTCTGTATGTCTAACTTTGTTTTCGTGCGTCAACGTGGTAATAAAGGTTAAACTTGATTCTGTATGTTATATTATTTGTACGTGTTCATTAAGAAAACGTACGCTACACATACAAACGTCACATAGTTCAAACACTTTGGTCATAACAGCTCCACCATCAATTTTACAGTCTTATCAACCACAATATATGCGAACCTTTATTTCACAATTGTAATAAATTAAAGGGCGCGAATTGGCCCTCTGGTAGACCTCTCGATTTCGGAATTGGCGAGTCAGGTTCGAATCCATGTGATGCCATAAAGTATTCCCCGCGTTTTTAAAGCTGTAGGTGCTTTATAAAAGCAACGGTCAATCCTTTAGTGTGAGTGGTAGGGTGCTACTGACTGGCTGTCTTCCCGCTGGTCAGTAGTTCAAATTTAGAAACGGTGGCAGATAGCCTTAGTAGCCTTGCCGCAAATATAAATGGATTTTAATAACTTTTTATTTTCTCAATATTATTATTGAAAGACACAACGGTTAGAAATGGTGATGGTAATTAATGGCTACAAAAAAAATTAGTTCGGAGTAGAAAACATATCCAGACACTTTGAATATTTAGATGCCACGCCCACAGAAAACGATTATTGTAGTTTTTTTTTATGTAATCTCCACATTTGTGGGCGTAATAATTCTTAAAGCAGAAAAAGCATACTTATAAAATACTACAAGTTATTACCACTGTAGACGAGATATTCTAAAGAAAATAACGGCTTATTGGGAAGCGGCTATATAATAAACTCAAATCCTTAAATATACATATATATGTATATGTGTTCGAATACAGTATCTTAAGCTATGTTTTATCTTGTGCGGCTGGAATTTTAGTGTTTCAAATAGCAACCATTAACAGCATAATGCTAGTGAAGAAATTAGTAGAGTAGTTGCTACTCAAGCTGTATTACTTGTCACATTTTCATAGTAAGTTTTTAAGACTTAGTTTTGCTTCTAAGAGTTTGCTGAGTTTCAGGAATGAACTTCGTACAAAAAATTGCAGAGATACGCAGAAAAGTTATTACAGCTCTCTCTATATATAGGGTTTAGAAAACTATAGAGATAAAATTATTTACC
>NW_013671820.1:3690-7169 GCF_000517525.1 Limulus polyphemus | reverse complement strand
TAACTGTTTTACAAAATGACTGCAAATCCCAATATTGGTTTTTCCAGAAAACAGATCCAAACACTGATTCCATCGTTACGACTTAGTAGGCTGACTTTGGCTTGTTAGATAATAAGGATAGGCGCGAACTGGCCCACCGAGAAAAATCCCAGTGGCCCGAAAAGTGCGTAAAAAAAAATAAAGGATTAATGCTCTGTCAGCGCAGTAGAGGGATAGTCATTTGTCTATTTACATCCAATTAACATGTAAATTAACACTTATGTTAATTCTACGAATAATGGTTTGGTTTGGTTATAATTAAGCACAAAGCTACACAATGGGCTATCTGTGCTCTGCCCACCACGGGTATCGAAACCCGGATTCTAGCGTTGTAAGTCCGCAGACATACCGTTGTGCCAAGGGGGGGGCTACGAATAATGATGTGTGTCGAAAAGGATTCATTTGATATCTCTGTTGAAGACTCTATCTCTTATCTTGTAAAGGATTCCTTTTTGATTGGCCTGGCATGGCCAGGTGGTTAAGGCACTCGACTCGCAATCTGAGGGTCGCGGGTTCGAATCCCTGTCACACCAAACATGCTCGCCTTTTCAGCCGTGGGGGCGTTATAATGTTACGGTCAATCCCACTATTCGTTGGTAAAAATAGTAGCCCAAGAGTTGGAGGTGGGTGGTGATGACTAGTTTAGTCTTTCACTGCTAAGTTAGGGACGGCTAGCGCAGATAGCCCTCGTGTGGGATTCCTTTTTGTTTTCTAAAACTGCTGATCACATGAACTATGTATGATTAGTGTTTTAACATTAAATTACACATACATTTCTGTTATTTTTAACGCAAGTTTGTGAGCTCTTCTTGCAACTTTTTCCCCCTGTAAAATTCTAGTCCAGTCTGACCCTAAATAAAGAATGACCTTATGATACACGAAAACTACTGTTAATAATAATGTTCAAGTTTTCGAGCATCGATTATTTCATTTTCTTTGATAAGATCATATTTTTTTCAGCCTTCTTCATTGCAGTCCAAGTGTTCTTCACGTTTGGATTCATTGCTTTGTTGCTAGCTTGTGCCTTACTGTTGGCTCTACAGATATGTTTCCCTTCAGAAAAAGAAGTTTTAGCCATGAAGCTACTGAGTTTGTTGATGCTTATTGCAGGTATGTCTGTTATGTTGTCGCTATTAAGTTTTCAAGTCCAGAAAGCTAAATTCTCGAATACTCGTACTTTTGTTTCTAAGTTATAACAAACAAGAAAATGTTTTAACGTACATTCTGGCTTTCATTTTAATTAACTTATAATTATCAACGAATTTAGAGTGAATTGATTGATAAAAATAAATTAGAACGTATTTTCCAATTGAATATATTGTTCTAAATTGTTAGTTCGAAGACTTGACGTCACATTTTGTTCTAAATAATGAATACCACGTTCAGTGAAACGTTTAGAGTGATTTCAAGATGGAGAGTGAACCCATCAGTTTGCTAGTTATTACGTACACATAAGTTGATTTGTTTTACGTTATTTAATGTCGTTTGTAACGTAGGCCTACAACAAAGTTCTCGGCAGTGTATAAATGTTCCAATCTGTAGAAACAGTAAAGGAGGAAATAAAGAAATTTATTATCGTTACGTGAACTGAACGTTGAATTATTTTTGCCAGATAATTTAAAAGACCCGCCAACGAAAGAATTTGGCTACAACAATATATTTATTGCACATTTCTTAGGTAAAACGACCATTTTATTAGAATACCTTTTCTTTGTCAACATGCACAATTTTTTACCACGCATGGTTTAAAACAAATGTATGTTTGTTATATGTTTCTATGGGCATATATATATTTCAGTTAATGGACAGTTACCAGAAACTTTATTGTATGGACAGAATAATCATATTTTGGCGAAGTGTTAAGTTATTATAAATAATGCACAAAGTTTGGTTTCAGATGCTATGATTGAAAATTAGATGCATGTAGAAGTTATGGAAAAATTCAGTTCGGGGTTTTATGGAAAACATTTGTCTGAAATCACTTTCACATCAAAGTTTTTGTATATGATTATGACCGTTTAATAATATATTTGTCATAAAATTCAAACATATATTTTAGTACAGAATATTATGCGTTCATTTTCCAGCACTGCTTGTTCACTTAAAATTTTAAGATGGTCGTCTATTTGTCTACCGATTCTGTAAGTTAGGTTTCACTCGAGTAGAGCTAGTTTTTATTTGTCTTTGCGACTCATTGGTTCTTGGATCTTTTAATTTCTTTTGATTGGTGTTTTCATAGGAATCTGTTGTACCATCGCTTTAATCACTTTCGGTGCTCGCGGGGATGGCCGTGATTGGATGCCAGATCCTGACCACAACTACCTCTCGTGGTCCTTTGGACTTGGAGTGGTTGGAGCCTTTTTGGAGTATGTTGTCTCCGTACTGTTTCTAGTGGAGAGTCGACTAGCGAAGAAAAGATTGGCTATCAGAGAACAACAAAACTACAACCTTGAGCAGAACCAGAACAAAATGGGAACTGTAATTTAAACCGTGTACGAATGATTTATTTTTTTACAGGGCATAAGAACTGGTGCTTCTTGATACGAGTTGCATCAAAACATGTCTGAATAAGCAGCTTGTTATTGCAGTTTTTTTCGGTTAGACCATGAAGAACTTGACGTGGACCAGTTTTACAAATAATAACGTTTTTTTCTGCGTTAAATGAGAGTTGCTTTGAACTAATAGATCTTCTGTGCCCTATAACTTTGGTCGTTCTTTATGACTGAACATTGTTTAAGTGGCGATAAACTCTTTCATCGTACGACATGTTATATAGTAGTTCGAAAAAATTAACAGTTGGTGTGTTGATGCAAATTACTTGAAAGGTATACATTAACACCATAATGTTTCCTTAAGGAATCCCAATTAACACCATAATGTTTCCTTAAGGAATCTCATTTACTTGTTTATTGTGAGTGATCATGTCAACTTTGTCTCATATATTTACTCGTTTAATTTTATTATATTAGAATAGAATAAGGGCCTAAAAGACTCACCAACAATGCTAATGTTTTATTTTCATTTTACTTACTGATTAAGTATATTTTATTACAATTTACAGCTTTTACAGTAAATAAGATTTGTTTTTAGAACAGGTACGACGTTTTTGATCGTTTGTGCGATCATTCTCATTAGAAGTACAACAAAATAGTAACTGTGCATTAATGAGAATGATCGCACCAGTGATCGAAACGTAGTACCTGGTCTGAAAACAAATCTTACTTACTGAAAAAGCTGTAAATTTCAATAAAGAATGCTAATGTTTGTTTGATCTGATACGTATGTTTCTAAGTCTGTCTTAATAATGTGAGTAAATAAGATACGAGATATATTTTGAAAATAACTTTGCAGTGTATTACTTACAATACATATTTGACTTTTTACACACGTTTTACGTCATATAAAACTTTGGTTATAGGCAGATCGAGCTATTTTAGTAT
>NW_013671820.1:1778-3034 GCF_000517525.1 Limulus polyphemus | reverse complement strand
TTGGTAAAAGAGTAGCCCATGAGTTGGCGGTGGGTGGTGATGACTAGCTGCCTTCCCTCTAGTCTTACACTGCTAAATTAGGGACGGCTAGCGCAGATAGCCCTCGTGTAGCTTTGCGCGAAATTCCAAAACGAACAAACAAACAAAAGATGATCAGGTCGATGAAATACGTGTATGGAGGGTGCATTATGGGATAATTCTCTAAAATCTAGATGTTTATAAAGCAGAGTTTAGTTTTCAAAATTCCGTCCAAACATGCAAATGCTCATGAATTATCCGAAAGAATGTGCTCAAGAGAAAGAAAATTCAACATTAAATCGGAATGTACCTTGTTTTGTTTGTGTAATGAAATTAACGATGAGTCATGTATGATTTAAAAAGTGTGTACGGTCTTGTAGTAAGGATAACCTTAGAAATGAATAAAGTTTGTTAAATACGTGGAACTTTTACATATTTCACGAGACTGGTGTTCTACTGCAGTAGCTGGTTATAGGCTTAACAATGCCGATTGAGTCAGTGTTTCAGTTGTCTTTATATAACTTTCTAGTGTAAGTACTTATCGTATTTTATATGAAGCTCTCTGTATAGATTTTGTGTTATTTTGAGTAGATGTGTTTTAGGTGACTTGTGTTTGTGTAATTTTGACAGACTGCATATGTTATCTTATTCTAAACACGATATTGTTTATTCATCACATCACAGAGCGAAGACCTTGTCGTGTTTTGTAATTCTCTAAGTATATGTGCCACTAAAACTTTTATTACATTCTTATGTAAATAACAGAAGGGTAGTGGAATTGGGTCTATTTTTGTACAATAAAACAAAGATTAGATGACATTTAGTAAGTTATTACGTGTACATAACAAGTACCTTAGAATATATATATATAACATGTATCATAGATGTTTCAAATCTTTAATAAATATAGTTTCACTGTGGAGAATAAAAAACAACGCAAAACACCGCGCATATCACAGAAGTTATTTCCTGTTACGTGTGTAATGTAATTATATTCGGCTTTAGGTTTAGCAAACTCCAGAATTAATAGTTCCGTTTGGGCTCAATTTCTGATTATAAATATCTTTTTTACAAGTTACAGCTTAACTTATTAAAAAAATCTCCAGAATTGTTTTGTTATTGAGACAAAGAAGAACAAATATAATATACAAGTTCTATAAAATATAAAATACGACACTTATGATATACAACATTGTTTATTGACAAAAAGGGGACATGGATAAACGTTTCGGAATTCT
>NW_013671820.1:0-843 GCF_000517525.1 Limulus polyphemus | reverse complement strand
GGATAGCAGTTACGTTTCAGGATGTCATGTAAGAAAGAAATTTCAGAGTGTAGATTAAGATATGTGGAGCACAGGTTGTAAACTCTGTTTAGTAAGCATGTAACAATGTTGTATATCATAAGTGTCGTAATCTTGTTTATAGTATAAAATACAGTACTTGAATCCACGAAATCGTTATACACACACTGAAATAATATTCTAAAAAGCTTGTTAGTTAGCGCCCTCTTTGGTTAGTTCATCAAAACTATCATGTTATCTTTTCTAAACTCATTTTTTAATTAAGAAGAATTGGAAATTTTATCTTCGCAAGGTCGTGACATAGAAATACTGTAAATATTCAGTAATTAACCTTATTTGAAGCAGAAAAATACGGCTACACCTGGTGGCCAGTTGAGACAACTTAGAATATAAACTTATTGTTCGTTTTGGCATTAATGAGCCATCTGTTAATTACAAACAACGTGTTAACACCCTAGATAGGATGATAAATAATATCAAACGAAATAGTTCTAACAGTTGTCTCTGACTCGTGTTAGGAAGTGGTATGGTAAGAATACGTTCAAGAGTACTTTTATGTTACAGGATCTAAATGTTCCATATTTAAAATCAAAGAAATTTGTCACGTACACACATAAATTCAAACATCGTAGCTCGAATTTTTACAGGGATCAGACAAAATAATGGATAATTTTCGAATGCACTTGAACATCAAAAGTATATATCAGAGATAAAATAACGCGAGAAGTTGTAAAATAATTATAACTTAAAGATAAATTTACATTAAAATGAAAATACGAAACAAAAGAGGAGACACGTGCATTTATAGATTTATGGAGAAGGAAA
>NW_013671819.1:54464-55772 GCF_000517525.1 Limulus polyphemus | reverse complement strand
AGTATTACATAAAATTGGGTTTTAAAGTATTATTTAAATAGGGTTTAAGAGAATCATGCAAATAGGGTTTTAAAGTATTATACAAATAGGGTTTTAGAGTATAATACAAATAGGGTTTTAAAGTGTCATAGAAATAGGGTTTAGAGTATTATACAATTAGGGTTTTAAAGTATTATATAAATAAGGTTTTAGAGTATTATACAAATAAGGTTTTAAAGTATTATAAAAATAGGGTTTGAAAGTATTTTACAATAAGGTTTTAGAGTATTATACAAATTGTGTTTTAGAGTATTATGCAAATAGGGTTTTAGAGTATTATACAAATAGGGATTTAGAGTATTATAAAAATAGGGTTTTAAAGTATTATACACATGGGATTTTAGAGTATTATGCAAAGTGGGTTGACGAGTATTATACAAATAGGGTTTTAAAATATCATTCAAATAGGGTTTTAGAGTATTATACAAATAGTGTTTTAGAGTATTATATAAATAGGGTTTTAAAATATTATACAAATAGAGTTTTAGAGTATTATACAAATAGTGTTTTAGAGTATTATACAAATAGCGTTTGAAAGTCTTTTGCAATAAGATTTTAGAGTATTATACAAATAGTGTTTTAAAGTATTATACAAATAGGGTTTTAGAGTATTATATAAAATAGTGTTTTAAAGTGTTATATAAATAGGGTTTTAGAGTATTATACAAATAGTGTTTTGGAGTATTATACAAATAGGGTTTTAGAGTAATATACAAATACAGTTTTAGAGTATTATACAAATAGGAATTTAGAGTATTATACAAATAGGGTTTAAGAGTATTATACAAATTATAAAAATAGGGTTTTAAAGTATTATACAAATAGGGTTTTAGAGTATTATACAAATAGGGTTTGAAAGTATTTTACAATAAGGTTTTAGAGTATTATACAAATAGTGTTTTAGAGTATTATACAAATAGGGTTTTAAAGTATTATTCAAATAGGGTTTTAGAGTATTATACAAATAGGGGTTTATAGTATTATACAAATATAATTTTAGAGTATTATACAAATAGGGTTTTAAAGTAGTATACGAATATAATTTTCAAGTACTATACAAATAGGGTTTTAGAATATGATACAAATAGGGATTTAGAGTATTGTACAAATAGTTTTTAAAAGTATTATACAAATAGGGTGTTAGAGTAATATACAAATACAGTTTTAGAGTATTATACAAATAGGGTTTTAAAGTATTATACAATAGGGTTTTGGAGCATCATACAAATAGGGTTTTAGAGTATTATACATATAGAGTTTTAGAGTATC
>NW_013671819.1:49584-53522 GCF_000517525.1 Limulus polyphemus | reverse complement strand
AGTATTATATAAAATTGGGATTTAAAGTATTATGCAAATAGGGTTTAAGAGTATCATACATATAGGGTTTTAGAGTATTATATAAAATTGGGATTTAAAGTATTATGCAAATAGGGTTTAAGAGTATCATACAAATAGGGTTTTAAAATATTATACAAATAGGGTTTTAAAGTAGCATACAAATAGGGTTTTAGAGTATTATACAAACAGGGTTTAAGGTATTATTCAAAGAGGGTTTTTAGAGTATTATAGAAATAGGGTTTTAGAGTATTATACAAATAGTGTTTTAAAGTATTATACAAATAGGGTTTGAAAGGATTTTACAATAATGTTTTAGAGTATTATACAAATAGTGTTTTAGAGTATTATGCAAATAGGGTTGTAAAGTATTATACGAATAGAATTTTCAAGTATTATACAAATAGTGTTTTAGAGTATTATAGAAATATTGTTTTAAAATATTATACAGATAGAGTTTTAGAGTATTATACAAATAGTGTTTTAGAGTATTATACAAATAGCGTTTGAAAGTCTTTTACAATAAGGTTTTAGAGTATTATACAAATAGTGATTTAGAGTATTATACAAATAGGGTTTTAAAGTATTATACAAATAGGGTTTTAGAGTATTATAAAAAATAGGGTTTTAAAGTATTATACACAAGGGATTTTAGAGTATTATGCAAAGTGGGTTTAAGAGTATTATAGAAATAGGGTTTTAGAGTATTATATAAAATAGTGTTTTAAAGTTTTATACAAATAGGGTTTTAGAGTATTATATAAATAGTGTTTTAGAGTATTATACAAATAGGGTTTTAGAGTAATATACAAATACAGTTTTAGAGTATTATACAAATAGGGATTTAGAGTATTATACAAATAGGGTTTAAGAGTATTATACAAATTATAAAAAATAGGGTTTTAAAGTATTATACAAATAGGGTTTTAGAGTATTATAGAAATAGGGTTTGAAAGTATTTTACAATAAGGTTTTAGAGTATTATACAAATAGTGTTTTAAAGTATTATACAAATAGGGTTTTAAAGTATTATTCAAATAGGGTTTTAGAGTATTATACAAATAGGGTTTTATAGTATTATACAAATATAATTTTAGAGTATTATACAAATAGGGTTTTAAAGTATTATACGAATATAATTTTCAAGTACTATACAAATAGGGTTTTAGAATATGATACAAATAGGGATTTAGAGTATTGTACAAATAGGGTTTAAAAGTATTATACAAATAGGGTTTTAAAGTATTATACATATAGAGTTTTAGAGTATCATACAAATAGGGTTTTAGAGTATTATACATATAGGGTTTTAGAGTATTATATAAAATTGGGTTTTAAATTATTATGCAAATAGGGTTTAAGAGTATCATACAAATAGGGTTTTAAAGTATTATACAAATAGGGTTTTAGAGTATAATACAAATAGGGTTTTAAAATATTATACAAATAGGGTTTTAAAGTAGCATACAAATAGGGTTTTAGAGTATTATACAAATAGGGTTTTAAAGTATTATACAATAGGGTTTTAGAGTATTATAGAAATAGGGTTTTAGAGTATTATACAAATAGGGTTTTAAAGTATTATACAAATAGGGTTTGAAAGTATTTTACAATAAGGTTTTAGAGTATTATACAAATAGTGTTTTAGAGTATTATGGAAATAGGGTTTTAAAGTATTATACGAATAGTATTTTCAAGTATTATACAAATAGGGATTTAGAGTATTATACAAATAGGGTTTTAAAGTGTTATACAAATGGGGTTTTAGAGTATTATACAAGTAGTGTTTTAGAGTATTATACAAATAAGGTTTTAAAATATCATACAAATAGGGTTTTAGAGTATTATACAAATAGTGTTTTAGAGTATTATATAAATAGGGTTTTAAAATATTATACAAATAGAGTTTTAGAGTATTATACAAATAGTGGCCCTATTTGTATAACACTTTAAAACACTATTTTATATAATACTCTAAAACCCTATTTGTATAATACTCTTAAACCCACTTTGCATAATACTCTAAAATCCCATGTGTATAATACTTTAAAACCCTATTTTTTATAATACTCTAAAACCCTATTTGTATAATACTTTAAAACCCTATTTGTATAATACTCTAAATTTTAGAGTATTATACAAATAGTGTTTTAGAGTATTATACAAATAGGGTTTTAGAGTAATATACAAATACAGTTTTAGAGTATTATACAAATAGGGATTTAGAGTATTATACAAATAGGGTTTAAGAGTTATATACAAATAGTGTTTTAGAGTATTATACAAATAGGGTTTTAGAGTAGTATACAAATACAGTTTTAGAGTATTATACAAATAGAGATTTAGAGTATTATACAAATAGGGTTTAAGAGTATTATACAAATTATAAAAATAGGGTTTTAAAGTATTATACAAATAGGGTTTTAGAGTATTATAGAAATAGGGTTTGAAAGTATTTTACAATAAGGTTTTAGAGTATTATACAAATAGTGTTTTAGAGTATTATACAAATAGGGTTTTAAAGTATTATTCAAATACGGTTTTAGAGTATTATACAAATAGGGGTTTAAAGTATTATACAAATATAATTTTAGAGTATTATACAAATAGGGTTTTAGAATATGATACAAATAGGGATTTAGAGTAATATACATATAGGGTTTTAGAGTATCATAGAAATAGGGTTTTAGAGTATTATACATATAGGGTTTTAGAGTATCATAGAAATAGGGTTTTAGAGTATTATACATATAGGGTTTTAGAGTATTATATAAAATTGGGTTTTAAAGTATTATGCAAATATGGTTTAAGAGTATCATACAAATAGGGTTTTAAAGTATTATACAAATAGGGCTTTAGAGTATAATACAAATAGGGTTTTAAAATATTATACAAATTGGGTTTTAGTGTATTATACAAACAGGGTTTAAGGTATTATTAAAAGAGGGTTTTAGAGTATAAAACAAATAGGGTTTTAAAGTATTATGCAAATAGGGTTTTAAAGTATTATACAATAGGGTTTTAGAGTATCATACAAATAGGGTTTTAGAGTATTATACATATAGGGTTTTAGAGTATCATACAAATAGTATTTTAGAGTATTATACATATAAGGTTTTAGAGTATTATATAAAATTGGGTTTTAAAGTATTAGGCAAATAGGGTTTAAGAGTATCATACAAATAGGGTTTTAAAGTATTATACAAATAGGATTTTAGAGTATAATACAAATAGGGTTTTAAAATATTATACAAATAGGGTTTTAAAGTAGCATACAAATAGGGTTTTAAAGTATTATACACATGGGATTTTAGAGTATTATGCAAAGTGGGTTTAAGAGTATTATACAAATAGTGTTTTAAAGTATTATACAAATAGGGTTTTAAAGTATTATTCAAATACAGTTTTAGAGTAATATATAAATAGGGGTTTAAAGTATTATACAAATATAATTTTAGAGTATTATACAAATAGGGTTTTAGAATATGATACAAATAGGGATTTAGAGTATTGTACAAATAGGGTTTAAAAGTATTATACAAATAAGGTTTTAGAGTAATATACAAATACAGTTTTTGAGTATTATACAAATAGGGTTTTAAAGTATTATACAAATAGGGTTTTAAAGTATTATACAATAGGGTTTTAGAGTATCATACAAATAGGGTTTTAGAGTATTATACATATAGGGTTTTAGAGTATCATACAAATAGGGTTTTAGAGTATTATACATATAGGGTTTTAGAGTATTATATAAAATTGGGTTTTAAAGTATTATGCAAATATGGTTTAAGAGTATCATACAAATAGGGTTTTAAAGTATTATACAAATAGGATTTTAGAGTATAATACAAATAGGGTTTTCAAATATTATACAAATAGGGTTTTAAAGTAGCATACAAATACGGTTTTAAAGTATT
>NW_013671819.1:47651-48928 GCF_000517525.1 Limulus polyphemus | reverse complement strand
AGTATTATACAAATAGGGTTTTAGAGTATTATATAAAATAGGGTTTTAAAGTGTTATACAAATAGGATTAGAGTATTATACAAATAGTGTTTTAGAGTATTATACAAATAGTGTTTTCGAAAATATCATACAAATAGGGTTTTAGAGTATTATAAAAATACGGTTTTAAAGTATTATACACATGGGAGTTTAGAGTATTATGCAAAGTGGGTTTTAGAGTATTATATAAAATAGTGTTTTAAAGTGTTATACAAATAGTGTTTTAGAGTATTATACAAATAGTGTTTTAGAGTATTATACAAATAGGGTTTTAAAATATCATACAAATAGGGTTTTAGAGTATTATAAAAATACGGTTTTAAAGTATTATACACATGGGAGTTTAGAGTATTATGCAAAGTGGGTTTAAGAGTATTATACAAATAGGGTTTTAGAGTATTATACAAATAGGGTTTTAAAGTATTATACAAATAGGATTAGAGTATTATACAAATAGGGTTTTAAAATATCATACAAATAGGGTTTTAGAGTATTATAAAAATACGGTTTTAAAGTATTATACACATGGGAGTTTAGAGTATTCTGCAAAGTGGGTTTTAAAGTATTATACAAATTGTGATTAGAGTATTATACAAATAGGGTTTTAGAGTATTATACAAATAGGGTTTTAAAGTATTATACAAATAGGGTTTTAAAGTATTATACAAATAGGGATTAGAGTATTATACAAATAGGGTTTTAAAGTATTATACAATTAGGATTAGAGTATTATACAAATAGGGTTTTAAAGTATTATACAAATAGGATTAGAGTATTATACAAATAGGGTTTTAAAGTATTATACAAATAGGATTAGAGTATTATACAAATAGGGTTTTAAAGTGTCATACAAATAGGGTTTTAGAGTATTATACAAATAGGGTTTTAAAGTATTATACAAATAGTGTTTTAGAGTATTATACAAATAGGGTTTTAAAGTATTATACAAATAGGGTTTTAAAGTATTATACAAATAGGGATTAGAGTATTATACAAATAGGGTTTTAGAGTAATATACAAATAGGGTTTTAAAGTATTATACAAATAGGGATTAGAGTATTATACAAATAGGGATTAGAGTATTATACAAATACGGTTTTAAAGTATTATACAAATAGGATTAGAGTATTATACAAATAGTGTTTTAAAGTATTATACAAATAGGGATTAGAGTATTATACAAATAGGGATTAGAGTATTATACAAATACGGTTTTAAAGTATTATACAAATAGGATT
>NW_013671819.1:38536-46723 GCF_000517525.1 Limulus polyphemus | reverse complement strand
TCTAATAACTAAGAAAAGAAATCATGTGACTTAGTAACTAAGTAAATAAATCATGTGATTAGTAACTAAGTAAATAAATCATGTGACTAGTAACTAAGTAAATAAATCATGTGTCTAATAACTAAGAAAAGAAATCATGTGACTGTTTTAAAAAGACTAATAACTTTAAAGATGTACCACAATTAGTTGATGTTTTAAAAAGACTAATAACTTTAAAGATGTACCACAATTAGTTGATGTTTTAAAAAGACTAATAACTTTAAAGATGTACCAGAATTAGTTGATGTTTTAAAAAGACTAATAACTTTAAGGATGTACCACAATTAAAGTTTAAGAAGTAGAGCAAATATTCACTTGGGATATCACAATATCAACTTGATATCTGAAAGACTAACAATTCTAAAAGATGTAGTACAAAGACGATTTGATGGAATAGAAATGTTGACGGTCCTATAAATATGAAGTTGTAGAAAAGGAAAATTTTAAAATTAATATTTCCACTAAATTGGATGTTTAATCTTGCTCATCCAAGTGTAATAAACTCTAACTTTAACCTCTTATCCATGTGTGTGCATGTTTTTAGAAGAAAGATAATTTGAAACATCGAAACATAGTTGTTTGGAGCCTCGATTAAGGATAAATAAGAAGATAAACAGTAGACCAAGTATTGGTATCACGTTTGGACTATACAACTGTATTATGCTACCTCTCCTGATGTCTAACCACCTGTGGGTATAGTTTATTTTAAAAAAAAGTAACTATACTCGTTGGCGAGTTCTCCTAAATTACCTGGAGAAAATAATTCCATATAAAATAATAGTCTAGTCTACTTTAATTATAACAGTTGTACACTGTCGTAAATTGGTGTAGACCTACGTTATAAATGACGTTGCAACATTTTAACAACCTAGGACTAACGTAAAACCAAATCAACTTACTCGCACAAAGTAACCATTGTAGTTAACAAATTGACCGATTCACTCAACTGTTTTGTTGAAAAATGAACTACAACCACCACAACTACACACCTATTTGGTATTTATAATCTAGATCAGAATGTATGAGAAAGACGTGACGTCAACTTAGAACAAGCAACATAATTAAAAGTATAGCTTACAACAATACAAACAAAACATCTTATAACACGTGATGTACAGTTAAAATCTGAACTAATTTCTTGAAGTTTAGGGGGTTTCTGTCAGCGCTAGGTATTCCATTACAAGGCCTAGTAGGTTTTGTATCTATTAAACGTAAAAACTTTAACAAAGACATTAAATCACTTGGCTACCAAGCACCATTAAACGCAACGATTAGTTTTTTTTAAAAAAATTCCTGCTTTGTTTCTGGTATAAAATATGTTTATAAAATATATTTGTTTTATCTTGAAGAATATGTGTTTTAGAAACGAAGCATCTGTAGCTCTCACAATCGATTGATTTGCTTCTGGTCATTTTCATTGGTTAGTTGATTGAAGCATATAAACGTACAACCAATAAGAGAAGAGTTCAGAGAGCTAGGTAAACACCTTTGGAAGATTATTGACACTGACTAGGAGTCTACGAGTCAGCTAAGTCGCTTTCATCGACTCAATCATAACGAAAGTCGTTTGTTCTTTGATCGACGTTCAAAACAACACCGTGTGCGTCCAACGTCACGTGGTTAACCGACTTGCAGCAAAGTAAACGAAGCTAATGTCAGGAAGTTTATTCTGTAATAAGCTGTAAGAAGATCATTAAATACTTGTTAAGTGGAAAACATGAAAAACTTAAACTGCTTATCCTCGTGCAGGCATCTCTATGAGAAAGAGGCTCTAAGAACACGAATTTCTGTTTAATTGGGTTAAACTTTAAATCTCTTGTCATGTTACCACGAGTTTCATCTTTAGACTATTCTGTTTAATTGGGTTAAACTCTCAATCTCTTGTCGTGTTACTACGAGTTTCAGCTTTAGACTATTCTGTTTAATTGAATTAAACTTTCAATCTCTTGTCATGTTACCACGAGTTTCAGCTTTAGACTATTCTGTTTAATTGAATTAAACTTTCAATCTCTTGTCATGTTACCACGAGTTTCAGCTTTAGACTATTCTGTTTCATTGAGTTAAATTTTCAATCTCTTGTCATGTTACCACGAGTTTCAGCTTTAGACTATTCTGTTTCATTGAGTTAAATTTTCAATCTCTTGTCGTGTTACCACGAGTTTCAGCTTTAGACTATTCTGTTTAATTGAGTTAAACTTTCAATCTCTTGTCATGTTACCACGAGTTTCAGCTTTAGGCATACCTAAATACTTAGATTAATAATTTAAAATTTGATTTCATAAGAAGTATAGAGGATAATATATATATATAAATGTTTTTGAAATACCTGACTCTGAGAAGATTTAACTTTCTTTTGAATAATTACCCTGATATTCAAATAACGCATGAAGAATATTTAATAGAACTATAAAAAAGAGTAAGGGTGGGGGAGGCGATAATGTTTAGCATCACAAAAAACGGTAATTTATTACCATATCTAAAAACTACAATATTGGAGGGATGTGACTGCTTGACAAACATCCAGACAGTGTTAGGGATAGACTGTCTGTCTAGATATCCTTCAACTCGTTGTTCATTTAACCAGTGAACAATTTATGTATATATATATATATGTGTGTGTGCTTTGTTCTTTACAATGAATGCTGTAACAGGTAAAACATAACATATTGTGCAAGATGTGGACCCCACTGGTAATAAACGGTATGAAAGCTAACCAGTAACTTGAGGCATGAAAGAAACTAACGAAGAATGAGGACATTCGGGGGTGTGGTTGGCTAAACTGACACACCAGTTTCCTTTTTTTCCCACAAATGATTCGTCACACAATTAAAACAGCCGATGTATTAGCAAGTAAGAACCTAGTTAAAATATTAGATCTGGTCTTTTCACTTACTTCACTTACTTACTAGTCACCTGGTCTCTTTACCTAGTTACTAGTCACCCAATCTCTTTAGTTGCTTACTAGTCAACTGTTCTATTTACTTAGTTCTTATTCGCCTGATCTCTATTCTTAGTTATTAGTCACGTTATATCTTTTCTTAGTTATTAGTCACATTTTATTTTTTCTTAGTTATTAGTCACATTATATCTTCACTTAGTCATTGGTTTCTTTACTTAGTTATTAGTCACCTGGTCTCTTTACTTAGTTATTAGTCACCTGATCTCTATACTTAGTTATTAGTCACCTGGTCTATTTACTTAGTTATTAGTCATATTATCTCCTTTCTTAGTTATTAGTCACCTGATCTCTATATTTTGTTATTAGTCACCTGGTCTATTTTCTTAATTATTAGTCACCTGGTCTTTTTACTTAGTTCTTAGTCAGCTGGCTTCTTTACTTAGTGACTAGTCACCTGATCATTTTACTTAGTTCTTATTCACCTGATCTTTTTACTTAGTGACTAGTCACCTGGTCTCTTTACTTAGTTATTAGTCACCTGATCTCTTTAGTTAGCTACTAGTCCCATAATCTATTTACTTAGTTACTAGTCACTTGATCTTTTTTCTTATTTATCAGTCACATTATCTCTTTTCTTAGTTATTATTCACCTGATCTCTATACTTAGTTATTAGTCATATTATCTCTTTTCTTAGTTATTAGTCACTTGATCTCTATATTTTGTTATTAGTCATCTGGTCTATTTTCTTAATTATTAGTCACCTGGTCTTTTTACTTAGTTCTTAGTCAGCTGGCTTTTTTACTTAGTTACTAGTCACCTGGTCTCTTTACTTAGTTATTAGTCACCTGATCTCTTTAGTTAGCTACTAGTCCCATAATCTATTTACTTAGTTATTAGTCACATTATATCTTTTCTTGTTTATTAAATACATTATCTCTTTACTTAGTTACTAGTCACATGATTTCTTTACTTAGTTACTAGTCACATGATTTATTTACTTAGTTACTAGTCACATGATTTCTTTACTTAGTTACTAATCACATGATTTCTTTACTTAGTTACTAGTCACATGATTTCTTTACTTAGTTACTAGTCACATGATTTATTTACTTAGTTACTAATCACATGATTTCTTTACTTAGTTACTAGTCACATGATTTCTTTACTTAGTTACTAATCACATGATTTATTTACTTAGTTACTAAACTAATAACTTTAAAGATGTACCACAATTAGTCGATGTTTTAAAAAGACTAATAACTTTAAAGATGTACCACAATTAGTCAATGTTTTAAAAAGACTAATAACTTTAAAGATGTACCACAATTAGTCGATGCAAATGTATGAACATAGCCTTGCTGACAGAAGAGACAAGCAAATGTATGAACATAGCCTTGCTGACAGAAGGGACAAACAAATGTATGAACATAGCCTTGCTGACAGAAGAGACAAGCAAATGTATGAACATAGCCTTGCTGACAGAAGGGACAAACAAATGTATGAACATAGCCTTGCTGGCAGAAGAGACAAACAAATGTATGAACATAGTCTTGCTGACAGAAGAGACAAGCAAATGTATGAACAACGTTTGACAACTATAATTAAGAAAAAAAAAGAAGCTACAATTAGTTTTACAACATACCTTAGTTGTATTTGTGGATACACCCTTCGAATGTCATTTTGAACTGATTTTAATGATCAAAGAATATTTATCAATTACAAGATAATAAGATGAGGATAAGTTCAGAACTCCTAATGTAGTTGTTTTACTTCGCTTATTCAATTAATTACGAAGTATTCTATCAATAATTAAAATGGGAAAAAACATTTTTACATAAGAATTCTTTGATGTTATTGAACTCTTTACACAAAATTTCATAAGTACTATATAGTTTATATGCACGATGGAACAAAATTTTAATAAAGTTTTGTTTAAAATATTTGATATAAAACTTGCAAAATTATAATAAAAACCAAGAAATATTTATTTTATTTTATCTTATAGTATAATCTAAACTTGAAGACATTATTATTGTTACTAACCACAGGGCCCCCAGTAGCACAGCGGTATGTCTGCGGATTTACAACGCTAGCATCCGGGTTTCGATACCCGTGGTGGGCCGAGCACAGATAGCCCATTGTGTAGCTTTGTGCTTAACCTCAAATACACATCAAGAAATGGACGTCTGTCATCTTGTTGGTGTTTACTGTTCAAGTAAGTAAGCAACTGACCAGAGTTCTTACAGATGGTAAAACGTGTCATCCACATATCTACGGTAATAAAATAGTTTAAACTATAACACAGTAATACATTGGCTAAAAAGAGGGTGCTTGTTTAAAGTCCATAACAATACCATCAATCTGATCATAAAGATTGCAAGTCAGAAGAAAACGAGATTCATTAGTAGGAAAGTTCATCTAATTTAGAAATGATCCCATTGTCTGAGTTGTCAAATCGGCACAAATTAATACTAGAAATAAACGACCTTATAACTCTAAAACGTTATTTGTATTTAATTAGACACTCAACGTTTCGCTTTACAGCTTCTTCAGGAGCGTTCACTAAGACACAAACCAAAACCGACAGTACAAAGCTTCAAAAGCTTCTATACACCAATATGCACTACAGAAATTAAATAATGAGAAATCAGCACCTAATTCATAATATCGTCCAATAGTATGTTTGTTTACAGCGACTCAACATCAAAGCTGCCAAAATGAATATTGCTATCAAACATCCATTGTTGCATTCATTAGGAAAATTTTGTCTTTCAACTTGTATTCATTGGTCTAATGTTCAAGTATTGTTTTTTTTCTCTGTTTTATTATGTACCTTTGTAACTTGGCTTCCTTTGCATCAGTAGGATCACGCTGTAACTATATAAACTTGGCTGAATAATACTATCGTTTTACTCAGATTCTTCAAAGCTGTTAATTCCAATGTAATTATTAAAAGTGGTCAACGCTATTCCACTAATTCGAGCTTTAATATTACTAAACTATTTATCAGTATTAGACGAAATTGGTTGATGTCAGAGTAATTTTAAAAGTTCGTCAAACTTATTCGGAACACTGAATTTTAAACCATGAGCAAAACGTTTATTTACAATATCACTAAAAGTATATACCTTGAATAACTAGATTAGCTTGGATAAAGCTTGAATTGACAATAAAGAATTTCCATTGCGACCTATATTTGTTAGCATTGGAACTTCCAACCATGCTTTGGCTGGTTTTCTAGTTGAATTCTTGAATATGTTCACCAGCAATGAGTACACGCTGAAAGACAGTTTTTAATTTTCTGGTGAAATACAACAATTGAAGTTAGATAGCAATGTTCATTGTGCCAGCTTTGAAGTTGAATTGCCGTATAACGGAATACCTTTATAAATATATATATATACAGTCAAGTACTCATTTAATTTATAGCAACAACTCGGACAATGTCTTTTTCAGATAGCAACAAGAAGCTGAACAATGATTTTCTTAGATAGCAACAATAACTCGGACAATGTATTTCTTAGATAGCAACAACAAGTTGGACAATACCATTATAAACAAATATATATATATAGAGTCAAGTACTCATTTGATTTATAGCAACAACAAGTTGGACAATGTCTTTTTCAGATAGCAACAAGAAGCTGAACAATGATTTTCTTAGATAGCAACAATAACTCGGACAATGTATTTCTTAGATAGCAACAACAAGTTGGACAATGATTTTCTTAGATAGTAACAACAACTTGGACAATGATTTTCTTAGATAGCAACAACAACTTGGACAATGATTTTTCTTAGATAGCAACAACAAGTTGGACAATGATTTTCTTAGATAGCAAAAACAACTTGGACAATGTCTTTCTTAGATAGTAACAACAACTTGGACAATGATTTTCTTAGATAGCAACAACAACTTGGACAATGATTTTTTTTTAGATAGCAACAACAACTCGGACAGTGCCTTTCTTAGATCGTTTTTTTGTGAAGTTGATGACGTTTACTTCTGAGGAATCTCATTTTGTCCTAAACGGCAATTATTGTGATCAGATTGATGGTGTTGCTGTAGTTTTTACACTGGCGTCTTCTTTGGCCAATCTATTTTGTTATCATGAAAAATAATATTTGGAAAACTGTCAGCAATAGTTTAATCTGCTTCACTACCGGAGTTATGTTGATAACACATTTATCATCTTTAAGAACTCTGACCAAGATTCTCAATTTCTTGAATACTTGAACAGTAAACATAACAATATAAAATTCACTGTAAAAACCAGCAACATCACAAACATCACAATAATTCGGACAATACCATTATCAAAAATAAATATACAGTCAGGTACTCATTTGATTTATAACAACAACAACTCGGACAATGTATTTCTTTGATAGCAACAACAATTCGGACAATACCATTATAAAAATATATATATATATATATACAGTTAAGTACTCACTTAATTTATAGCAACAACAACTCGGACAATGTCTTTCTTAGATATCAACAACAACTGGGAGAATGCCTTTCTTAGATAGCAACAAGTTGGACAATGTCTTTCTTAGATAATGTTTTGTGAAGTTGATGACATTTACTTCTGAGGAATCTCATTTATTCTAAACGGCAATTATTATGATCAGATTGATCATAAAAGACTAATAATTTTCAATATGTACCACAATACCAAGTCGATGTTTTAAAAATACTAATAATATTAAAGATGTACCACAATACCAAGTCGATGTTTTAAAAATACTAATAATATTAAAGATGTACCACAATACCAAGTCGATGTTTTAAAAATACTAATAATATTAAAGATGTACCACAATACCAAGTCGATGTTTTAAAAATACTAATAACTCTAAAGATGTACCACAATTAGTCAATGTTTTAAAAATGTTTGTCTCTTCTGTCAGCAAGGCTATGTTCATACATTTGCTTGTCTCTTCTGTCAGCAAGACTATGTTCATACAGTTGCTTGTCCCTTCTGTCAGCAAGGCTATGTTCATACATTTGCTTGTCTCTTCTGTCAGCAAGACTATGTTCATACATTTGTTTGTCTCTTCTGTCAGCAAGGCTATGTTCATACATTTGCTTGTCTCTTCTGTCAGCAAGACTATGTTCATACATTTGTTTGTCTCTTCTGTCAGCAAGGCTATGTTCATACATTTGCTTGTCTCTTCTGTCAGCAAGACTATGTTCATACATTTGTTTGTCTCTTCTGTCAGCAAGGCTATGTTCATACAT
>NW_013671819.1:30714-37714 GCF_000517525.1 Limulus polyphemus | reverse complement strand
ACATGATTTATTTACTTAGTTACTAATCACATGATTTCTTTACTTAGTTACTAATCACATGATTTCTTTACTTAGTTACTAATCACATGATTTATTTACTTAGTTACTAATCACATGATTTCTTTACTTAGTTACTAATCACATGATTTCTTTACTTAGTTACTAATCACATGATTTATTTACTTAGTTACTAGTCACATGATTTATTTACTTAGTTACTAGTCACATGATTTCTTTTCTTAGTTATTAGACACGTGATTTATTTACTTAGTTACTAGTCACATGATTTCTTTTCTTAGTTACTAGTCACATGATTTATTTACTTAGTTACTAATCACATGATTTCTTTACTTAGTTACTAGTCACATGATTTATTTACTTAGTTACTAGTCACATGATTTATTTACTTAGTTACTAGTCACATGATTTCTTTACTTTGTTACTAATCACATGATTTCTTTACTTAGTTACTAGTCACATGATTTCTTTTCTTAGTTATTAGACACCTGTTTTATTTACTTGACTCTCCATAAATGAAGATCTGTTTAATAACATAAAGGTAATTTCAATGAGTAGTTGAAGAATGTGAAAAGTCGATACATTAGTGGAATTCCAAAATGAACATTTTGATCATGAGAGACATAAAAACCAATAACCAAAACCAACTTTTCCTACATGCGACAGCCATTTGTAACATAGGTTTAAATATCTCTATACAGATTACTGATAACAAAAACAGAAATAGAGTATTTTTGTGCAACAATATGTGATATTTCAGAAGTTTCATGGAGTAACTGTTAAAATTCCAAACTTTTGATTAGTTTAGGTAACAAGATGTATTTTCGTGCTAATTATAGCTTTTCGAATACTAATGTAAAGTAATTTATAACTTAAAGTTTATTTCGCACTAAAACATACTTAGTAGATGGCTTAAAATTAGCTAATTATTTTTTTAATTTTTTTCGGAATCAGAAATTTTCGAAAGAAGAAATTATGAAAGGTATATCTTTATGAAATTATGAAAGGTATATCTTTAGGGTTTGAATTCTACCCAGTCTTACTTTTTACCTAATTGTTTTTCAACGACAAATGGTTATTAACGAAACGTGATCGCCCTTTTAGTCGCGGGGACGTTATAATGTTATGGTGAAACGTTGTTAAAGAGTAGCCCAACAGTTGGTGCTAGCTGCCTTCCCTGTAGTCTTTCGCTGCTAAATAGGGTACGGCTAGTGCAAATAACCATCGTTTATTTTTTCGCAAAATTCAAAACAAACCTAAAACTACTATAGTTTACTCAAAATACATTTTTAAATGTAAGTTTCGGTAATTCCCTCTGTTTTACTACTGGAGAAACTCACTTGGTTAGGGTTTATAAAATATGAAAAAATGTTAATTACAAACACGAAATGATAAACAGTACATTCAGCTATTGCTTTATCCCAAGTCGACAGTATGAACACACGTGCAGAAAAACTAGTTTTGCTTTGGATTAGAAGAAACGAAATTTCAATAAAAATGTGTCTCTTCTTAAAGGAAAATAAAACAACATATTAACTATGTCTTACAAAGCAGCATAAAGAAAGCTATAGTTAAAGTGTAAGGAAAATAAAACAACGTATTAATTATGTCTTACAAAGCAGCATAAAGAAAGGTATAGTTAAAGTGTAAGGAAAATAAAACAACGTATTAACTATGTCTTACAAAGCAGCATAAAGAAAGCTATAGTTAAAGTGTAAGGAAAATAAAACAACGTATTAACTATGTCTTACAAAGCAGCATAAAGAAAGCTATAGTTAAAGTGTAAGGAAAATAAAACAACGTATTAACTATGTCTTACAAAGCAGCATAAAGAAAGCTATAGTTAAAGTAAAAACACGTTTTCATTACAATTAAGAGTGATATATTGGCTGGAGGTATTCATATTTCTACAGAGGTATGCACTTTTTGGCTAATATTAAACTGAGAGACAAGAAGGAAGGCAGACAGTCAACTCTTGGGCTAATCTCAAATACTGGGATTTGACTGTCCCTCAGGTAGATCACCCACACCTCCAAAGTGCGAGCACGATTTTGCAGTAACGGGTCGTAAGTCACGAATTCTTAGGTTCACAGTTTAGACACACTAACCATTGTAGGCGACCTACAAGTAGCTAATTCCTTCTTAGCGCTAATTGCAACTTTGAATTTTCAGACACAAAACTTCAACTTTTACTTAGCATCAAAATAAATAAACATTTTATTAAAACGTATTTATTTGTGAGGAACAAATAAAACCCATATTCCACATTGACTAGAAAACCAAGTCGTCTTTAAAAAAAGATCAATAATGTTATGTTCAGGAGTATGTCGGTGCCTCAATTAATGCCAGTCACATTCGTTTCCACATGTTTGAACCTTTTTTCATGTGAACATCCAGGTAAAAATCATGTGCTGATATTTTTGTCCCCCCTTACAATCCATAACAACAATGGATAGTTATTTTTAATGTTGAGACTTCAAAACTGTTTTACCTTCTACCATTATGTTGAACGAGCGTTCAGCTATATTGTTAAGGAATAGAAAACAACATTGTTATTAGTTTAAGTAAGTTGGGAATTTGGAAAGTAGGAAAATGTAACGAGTGGATATAACGCCAGTATTCAATAGAAGTAACCATATGAATGTTCGGGCTGTTGAGAAGCTCCACTAGATCTTGAGTTCTTCATTCATCATCGTAACGCCAGTATTCAATAGAAGTAACCATAGGTGGAGCTTCTCAACAGCACGAACATTGAAATGAAGAACTCAAGATCTGTTATGATGATGATATGGTTACTTCTATTGAATACTGGCAATGAAGAACTCCAGATCTAGTGGAGCTTAACAACAGCTCGAACATTCATATGGTTACTTCTATTGAATACTGACGTTACGATGATGAATGAAGAACTCAGATCTAGTGGAGCTTAACAACAGCTCGAACATTGATATGGTTACTTCTATTGAATACTGGCGTTATGATGATGAATGAAGAACTCAAGATCTGGTGGAGCTTAACAACAGCTCGAACATTCGTTATGATGATGGTCAGTATTCAATAGAAGTATCCATTTTTGTACTACACTTTTTCTTTGCCTGATTTCCATGTGGGTCTATTTTTGTACTACACTTTTTAATCTTTTGATGTTATTGACTTGATGGGCCGTTATTATATTTGATTTTCTAGCCTTCCGACGTCACTGAGGAGGTTGGTCTGTATTTTCATTCCACTTTCTATCACATGTTGTTCTTGACCAGACATGTCATTATTATTCTATTTTTTTCCATTCTCGTTATGTCATTGACCAGCTCAATCTGTACTGTTCCTCATTTCAGGGTAAGCTGACGTTGTGTAAAGGCTGGACTCTTGTTGTACTTCACTTCCTAATGGCCTGACGTCAGTGACCAGTCCTTATTGGTTTCACTGCTTAATTTCCTGATTTGGATGACCAACTTTGGGTACTTTATCTATCTGATGTTGAACCACTGGTAGGAAAGGAGTTATAGTAAAGTTTTATAATATAAACAATATACATTTTTAAATTTTGCTAAAACTGAATATGTTTCCTTCTGCAAGAAAAGCAATGTTGTTATTAAGGAGTACTCAATATCGACCAAAAGCCTTCAGCAATGCAGGCTCAACCATGGTACACCGGAAGCTCCTCTATCTGTGATTGAGGTTTTTACCGGATTCAACAATGTTACACGAGAAGTCGCACTACCTGTGATACCATTGTTTAGCGGATTAAACCACGGGACACTGGAAGTTCTATTAGATGCGATGCTAGAGTTTACAAGATTCCAACATGTTACACGAGAAGACGCACTACCTGTGATACCTTTGTTCAGCGGATTAAACCACGGGACACTGGAAGTTCTATTATATGCGATACCAGAGCTTACAATATTCAAACATGTTACACGAGAAGACGCACTACCTGTGATACCATTGTTTAGCGGATTAAACCTCGAGACACTGGAAGTTCTATTATATGCGATACTAGAGCTTACAATATTCAACGATGTCACGTTGCAAGTTTCTCTATCTATACTTGAGATTTTCACCAGATTCAACCATTGTACACGGAAGTTTCACTATATACAATGCAAAGTGTTTACCGGATTCAACCATGGTACATAGGAATTCCACTCTCTGTGATGCTGGAGTTTACAGGATTCATGCTACACAAGAAGTGATATTGGGAAAATAGTTTGAAGAAGTCATTAATAATAACCAGTGAAGTGGAAATGAAATGATTAGAGTATTTTACCATGTATAGTACAATCTAGAAGCGCATAAAAATATTCCAGCAAAACTACCCGTCCCCAGTGACGGGAAAATTTAAGTTAATCTATCATTTAAAATTATTTTATGGACTTTAAAAAGGTTAATTGTGTTGCACTCTTGGTTTAACTTAGAGCCAAAGCTCTGAAATACTTATACTGCCCACAGAGAAAAGTAATGGTTAAACATTTCAGTCATGCTAAGAGCCACTCAACAATAACATACGGTAAATATACATTTTTATTCTTTATATTACGTCACATTTTGAAATGTGTATAATAGTGTGGTTAGTTCCGAACAGTTTAGTGTAGAATATCCTGCTTGTGAAATAAAATTTGGCATCAGCATTATTCATGTCTGTTCTCCCGTCATTTCAAAAATAAATGTTGAGCTTTGCTTGCGCGCGCAGTATTTGAAACAGGAGACAGATGAACCTTGGACAGACACCACGATTCGCAATATATATAAGAGCCTGCTTTCAAATTTTAACCCCATCCAGAGGTAGTGGTAATAAAAAATATAAGTTGGTGAATATGGAGACCTAAAAAATATGCTTACATCTCGACTTTTAACCTAATATTCAGATTGTCAATATTTATTTCAAAGCTTCCTAGTCTCAATAACTTTAAAATAAATATTAATGCGTTTACAGATATACACACAGGAAGACACATCCATACGCTCAACCTACCCCTCAAGATGGTCATTAGTCTCTAAACAGCTCTTCAGTACACAAAGAGCAAAGAGGTTTACAATTACCATATTTCATATGAGAACATATCAGATAGATACATGTCTTTCTTTATAATTTGAACGTATCACGTAATTCTGCGCCTATGTTTGAGCTTAGCTATTGGTCAACTTGAGGTACGGAAGACCTCATAACAGCCGGAAGAACGTAGATGTATATATATATGTATGTTTCGACAGTGAGTCTGACTAACGCCTTTCTCTGAGTACCGAAGGCACGGGGTTTACACTTCCTGATTACACTTACAGAGCTAGTGTGATAGGCCATCATTATTACAAGTACCCAAATATTGTGTCTTACACGTGCCTCCTAGGACATGATTAATTGGCTGGAGTTGGATTAGGGACAATTATATGTCTCCTGAAAGCACAGCTTAAACTGATTGTAGGTGTTGAACGAACCCAGAGCGAACCGGGTAAGGAACGTCTTATACCGTATGGTGAGTTCAAATTCCCTTCTTTGTTTTAATCACACTTGATCACATTATATAATTACAGCAGTTTGAGACCAGCACTGGGTTCTGCTGGTTAAAGTAGCTATAGGTTTGAAAGCGTTTTAAAAGAATCAAGCTTAAAAAACCATAAATTGGAATGTAGTTTTAGAATGATAATACCCGCAATTATAGTGATGTATAGATGACTAATAACTGAAATAAGCAGACATAACTAACTTAACAGATAAACTCACCGTTCAATGTTATAATAACAAATCAGAATAAGGCAGTAATATCTCACTGTTAAGAGTTCCAATAACAACTTAAATTATGGCCACAGTATCTCACTGTTAAGTGCTTCAATGACAATTTAAAATAAGACAACAAAGCCTCACTGTTAAGAGTTTTAAAAATAATTTAAAATATGACAGTAGTATCTCCTTGCTGAGAGTTCCAATAACAATTTGAAATAAGGCAACGATCCGTCACTCTTAAAAATTCCAATAACAATATAGAATAAAAGAACAATTTCTTAATGCTAAGAGTTCCAATAACAATTTAAAGTAGGACAACAGTATATCACTCTTAAGGGATCCAATAACAATTTAAAATATGGCAACAGTATCTCCTTGCTGAGAGTTCCAATAACAATTTGAAAGAAGGCAACGATCCGTCACTCTTAAGAATTCCAAGAACAATATAAAATAAAAGAACAATTTCTTAATGCTAAGAGTTCCAATAACAATTTAAAGTAGGACAACAGTATATCACTCTTAAGGGATCCAATAACAATTTAAAATATGACAATGAAGCCTCGCTGTTAATAGTTCTAATAACAATTTAAAATAAGGCAGCAGTATCTCATGATTAAGAGTACAATGACAATTTGCAATAAGATAGCAATATCTCCCTACTAAGAGTTCTAATAACAATTTAAAATAAGGTAACAGTTTCTCCCTGTTAAGAGTTCTATTAACGATTTAAACTAAATCAACAGTCCCTCAATATTAAAACTTCTTATAACAACTTAAATAAAGTAATAATCCCTTATTTTTAAGAAGTCGAATGATAAATTAAAATAAAGCAACATTTTCTCATCGTTAATAACAATTGAAAAGAAGCCAACAGTCGCTCCAGGTTACATTTAAGAATTCCAGATATTTCAATCTTAACTTCATTAACCAACTACATATCCGTTTCAAAATCTTTTGAATATTCTCAAGTTATATATTATTAGCAAGTAACTGTTAAATTTGTACTAAAACGGTGTTTTACCTAACTTGAATATGGTTAAATCCTTACATCTCTCAAGGATAGATAGAGTCCGTTGCTGTTGTGAAAATCCTGTCTTAAAAAGCTGATTATTAATCTTATAAAATTCAAAAGTGATTGTAATAGTATTTAATAACTCCTACTTTTCACCATGCTTTAACAGAAGATTAACAGAAAACAATCAGTTGAAGCACTAACGTTTTACATATATATATATATATATATATATATATATATATATA
>NW_013671819.1:6985-29735 GCF_000517525.1 Limulus polyphemus | reverse complement strand
GTGTTTTGTCAAATCTAATGTCATGTATTCTGTTTGATTTCAATTAATGTGCTATGTCTGATCACATGATCTCTAATCTAATGTCATGTATTCTGTTTGATTTCAATTAATGTGCTATGTCTGATCACATGATCTCTAATCTAATGTCATGTATTCTGTTTGATTTCAATTGATGTGCTATGTCTGATCACATGATCTCTAATCTAATGTCATGTATTCTGTTTGATTTCAATTAATGTGCTATGTCTGATCACATGATCTCTAATCATACTTGTGTACAGAAGCACATAAAGCTAATATAATAGTAAATTGGCCAACAACAATTTATAAACATTATAAAGTGGTTTTATTTTTGGGGAGCATGCTACATGTATCGACACAACATTGGGTACATGAAGAAGACAGACCAATGTTCCGTCGAAACATGTTTAATATTTCCCAATTAAAAACACTCATTATTCTTATAAATCATTGTTTGCTACGATCTCTAATCATGTGATGTTTTTGATCTCATATCGCCATTGGTAAATTCAGTGATTATGTCGATTTTCTATTTTCAGTATTCTCGGTCCACAGGCATGAAAGAAAACGTAAACTGAAAGTGAAACCTTAAAATATTGAAGAAGGAAGGACATTCGTCTGATTGGACTTACTACAGCGTAAGAAGTTATAAGTCGTTTCGTACTTCATTAGTTATGATACTTTGATAGAACTAATAAAATGAAGCGGGAAACGTTGGTTGTATGTACTTGATTTAATACATTTTAATTCTACGTTCTCCGATTGGTTGACATGATCAGCTTCAAAAATCCGGTTAATGTGATTAGCTTAAGCTGTACTTCTTTAGATATATAGTTAAGTGTTTAAGGTAGTTTATATACGTTTAAACTGTGAATTATTAGATGTAATGTTAAATTTCTAGCATGGTTTACATAATTTTTAACTTATGTCAGATTAACTAGAAGAGAAATTTAATTTGAAGTCAGACTGGAGTTTAATTTGCTGTACCTCACATCCCTTGTTCTCTCGTGTATCACAATTACATTGTTACGAGGGAGAGAGAGAGTATGTTATCTGTTGTGTTTTTTTTTTAAATTATCATGATCCGCGCCACAGTTAGTAGGGTGGTACAGCTCTGCTATAAGACACACACATAATGACTCAAACAGAATGACTTCTAAATTCTTAATACAGTCTTATCCTTCTTGCTAGCCACTGGCTGGGTCTGTTAAATGGTTTTTGAGTACCCGTGTGATGGTTCTATATTATTATTATGAACTCGTTAACACTGGTACTGAACAATAGGTACTAAACATAACAACATAGAATCAATGCCAAAAATAGCACAACCAGTTCATAATAATAATATAGAACCATCACACGGGTACTGAACAATTGGTACTAAACATAATAACGAGTTCATAATAATAATATAGAACCATCACACTGGTACTGAACAATAGGTACTAAACATAACAACATAGAATCAATGCCAAAAATAGCACAACCAGTTCATAATAATAATACAGAACCATCACACGGGTACTGAACAATAGGTACTAAACATAAGATGGTTCTATATTATTAAGAACTGGTTGTTCAGTACCAGTGGAGTGATTCTATATAATTAAGAACTGGTTGTTCAGTACCAGTGTGATGATTCTATGTTATTAAGAACTGGTTGTTCAGTACCAGTGGGATGATTATATGTTATTAAGAACGTGTTGTTCAGTACTAGTAGGATGATTCTATATTGTTAATATCTGGTTGTTCAGTACCAGTGGGATGATTATATGTTATTAAGAACGTGTTGTTCAGTACTAGTAGGATGATTCTATATTGTTAATATCTGGTTGTTCAGTACCAGTATGATGATTCTACATTATTAAAAACCGATTGTGTTATGTTTGGCAATGATTATACTTTGTTATGAGATAGTTGTTCAGTACCAGTGGAGTAATTCTATATAATTAAGAACTGGTTGTTCAGTACCAGTATGATGATTCTACATTATTAAAAACCGATTGTGTTATGTTTGGCAATGATTATACTTTGTTATGAGATAGTTGTTCAGTACCAGTGGAGTGATTCCATATAATTAAGAACTGGTTGTTCAGTACCAGTGTGATGATTCTATGTTATTAAGAACTGGTTGTTCAGTACCAGTGTGAAGATTATACACTATTAAGAACTGGTTGGGTCATTTTTAGCTATGATTCTACTTTGTTATGAACTGGTTGTTCAGTACTGGAGATCTCAGAAGACGTTATCAAAAATATATTTCTCATGAATCTTCTGTTTAAAATACATATTTTTTTCTATTCACAATTTCTATTGCAAAAAAATGACGCTGGACACTTAGGGTAATCAACTATTTCAGAAATGAGTGCTTTTCTGACATCAGAGAAAGAGCAGATTTTTATAGAAATAAGAAATTTCTTCTTGACATCCAGAAGACAACAAGAAAAACCAAAAACCATTCACGAATATTCAGAGTGTGGTAACGTTTGTTGTATTTTGTAGTAAAATCACCATGTTTAAAAATAACCAGTAAAGTAACACAAATGCTGTTTTCTGTCTTATACCGTCATATAAATAATGCTTGTGCATTTAAAACATTGCTGTAAATTCTGATGGACCCTAAATTAGAATATAATATTAAGAAAAGTCGTGGTCAGAAACGGTCAGCTAGCCTGTTAAATGCTTTTAGTGTTAATGTCAGAGAAACTGGCCACCAGCAGAAACAAACGATTTTCACATCGTTCCTTTTTTTTTTTTTTCATGTGACGTTGAAAGAAAGATGTCGTTCTTTCTTCGAAGTGGAACATTTATGCTTAGGCCATGTTTCTTTGATTGCAATTGCATCTTTACAAATAAAGAAATAAGTGCAATGTATATGTAAATACAGATAGGCTTAATTTCAAATAAAATTAAAACAAACTAAAATTAAGTTGAACAACATTGCTTATAATACACAATATTAAACCTCACTCGAAAGCATAGCTTCAGAACTGCTCAGTAACATTGAAGGGTAGGTAAAGGTTAGCTGCTTGGTTGTTGTTAAGCACAAAGCTGAAGCACAGAGAGGCATCAAGATTAATGGTAATACGATCTATGTTTAGTTTAATTCGTCGGTTAGGCATTCTATCCCTCATAATCCAAATAATGTTGAAAAAGGCCCTGACAGATTAGGCAGTTAAAGTTAAGCTCAGTCGACATACCAAGTTGTAATGTAAAAATTATATCAAAATGTTCTTTAATTTCTACAGAAAATTATTGAGAAACATAGCTTCAAAAAGTCGCTTTCATTATCCTGTATCAGGACCATTATCCTGGACCAACCTTTGTATAGTTGCCACCAGGATAATTATTTTCCAGTGACACCGAAGTGTGATAATTTAATTAACTAAAAGGTATATTTTATGAATTGTTTCTTTTGAATATTTACGATCAATATAAAATGTAGTTCATAGTCATTAAAAATATTCTCCTATTGATGATAACAGCATTGGTTAAGGTTCTATGAAAACAAAGGAAAATACATAAAGAAACCACCAGACACTATTTGTAAGTTGACTAGAGATTAAGAAGAATCCTGATGAGATATTTTCAGCACTAGGTGTTGTCAAAATTCGTTTTTTATAAGAATTATTTTGAACATGTTATAAGTACTTCACCATTCGTTATACTTTCAGTGATAACGATTTAGAGGAAAGAAATTCATACATACACACTAATAGCAAAGTATCAACATGGGTTTTACACACTGACAGGAAGTGTCAACATGGCTTTTGCACACTGATAGGAAAAAAATTAACATGGGTTTCACACAGTGATAGAGAAAGGTCAACGTGAGGTTCACAAACAAATAGCAAAGTGTCAACATGGGTTTCACACACTGATAGAAAAATTTCTACATGAGTTTCACACACACACACTGATAGGAAAGAGTATGCATGAGTTTCACACTGATGACAAAGTGACAACATACGCTTCCCACACTGATAGGGAAAAGTCAATGTGAGGTTCGCAATGAGATAGTAAAGTGTCAACATGGGTTTCAGACATTGATAGCAAAGTGTCTACATGGGTTTCACACACTGATAGGAAAGAGTCAAGATGAGTTTCACACACACTTATAGAAAATGTCAACGTGAAATTCACCCACACTGGTCGGAAAGAATCTACATGAGTTTCAGTCAATGAAAGGAAAAAGGTCAACGTGAGGTTCACAAACAGATAGCCTAGTGTCAACATGGATTTCATACACTGTTAGTAAAGAGTCAACATAAGTTTCTTATACTGATAGGAAAGAGTCTACATGGGTTTCACATACAGATAACAAAGGATTAACATGGGTTTCACACACTGACAGGAAAGAATCTACATGGGTTTCACACAGATAAGAAAGGGCCAACATAAGTTTCACATATTGATATGAAAGAGTCTACATGGGTTTCACACAGATAAGAAAGGATTAATATGGGTTTTACACTCTGATAGGAAAGAGTCTACATGAATTTCACACAGATAAGAAAGGATTAACATGGGTTTTACACTCTGATAGGAAAGAGTCTACATGAATTTCACACAGATAAGAAAGGATTAACATGGGTTTCACACTCTGATAGGAAAGAGTCTACATGAATTTCACACACATAAGAAAGTATCAACACTACAAGTGTGAGTATGTGTTTGAGACTATAATCTCAGTAACTTATATAATTTTGTCTGTATCTTCAGGTTTTTGTACAAACGTCTATTTCCTGTTACAAGCGTATAGATAGAACGAATATCACATTCATCTGTATGGACCTGCCTATGGATACTTCTTATATTTCCGCAACTTACCCCCTCCATTCTACATGGACTCATCCCACACCTTGTCTAACAACTCAGAAAATGTCCAGACCCGGAGCACTACGTTCGTTCATGATTGACGATATTTTGAAGACGGACAGTATCTCGAAATCTCAGTTGAGAACAACTATTCACAAGCCAACCCCGCTTGTTTTCATTCCGTTCAGTGACGGTGGTCGTGTTTCAAGTAGGTGCTGTGCCGGAAGTCGTCTGTCCACTTCTCATTCAGACTTTACTAGACTATCCTTTGATTACAGAATATCCGCATCCAGACAGAGCTCCTTTTCCGAGCCACAATCTCCTATCAAAGACGTGTCCCTTGGATCCAGTCCAGTTACTCCAGATCCGATATCTCCAACCTCTGTATGGACTTTTCCTAAAGCTAGATCTGACTTCTTTGGAGGATTTCCTTCACCCATGAGAGGAGAAAGCAGAAACTCCATCATTGGTACGTTTTACACACCACACACTACAGTATTTGTTATTGTAACATTCCGAGGTTAAAACATGACTGGAGTAATCCATGCTAAGGTAAGAACACTAGTGGAGTAATCCATGCTAACATCACTAGGTAAAGACATGCCTGGAGTAATCCATGCTAACTCTACAAGGTAAAGACATGACTGGAGTAATCCATGCTAAGGTAAGAACACGGGTGGAGTAATCCATGCTAACATCACAAGGTAAAGACATGCCTGGAGTAATCCATGCTAGCTTTCCAAGGTAAAGACATGCCTGGAGTAATCCATGCTAACATTACAAGGTAAGAACACGAGTGTAGTAATCCATGCTAACATCACAAGGTAAAGACATGCATGGAGTAATCCGTGCTAGCTTTCCAAGGTAAAT
Organism: Limulus polyphemus; assembly: GCF_000517525.1. Lineage (NCBI taxonomy): Eukaryota > Metazoa > Arthropoda > Merostomata > Xiphosura > Limulidae > Limulus > Limulus polyphemus. The sequence goes on along the minus strand of NW_013671819.1, from coordinate 24,026 downwards.
ACATGCCTGGAGTAATCCATGCTAACATTACAAGGTAAGAACACTAATGGTTAGCATGGATTACTATTAGTGTTCTTACCTTGTAATGTTAGCATGGATTACTCCACTAGTGTTCTTACCTTGTAATGTTAGCATGGATTACTACACTCGTGTTCTTACCTTGTAATGTTAGCATGGATTACTCCATTAGTGTTCTTACCTTGTAATGTTAGCATGGACTACTCCACTAGTGTTTTTACCTTGTAATATTAGCATGGATTACTACACTCGTGTTCTTACCTTGTAATGTTAGCATGGATTACTCCATTTGTGTTTTTACCTTGTAATGTTAGCATCGATTACTCCATTTGTGTTTTTACCTTGTAATGTTAGCATGGATTACTCCATTTGTGGTTTTACCTTGTAATGTTAGCATGGATTACTACACTCGTGTTCTTACCTTGTAATGTTAGCATGGATTACTCCATTAGTGTTCTTACCTTGTAATGTTAGCATGGACTACTCCACTAGTGTTCTTACCTAGTAAATGCCTTGTAATGTTAGCATGGATTACTCCACACTCGTGTTCTTATTAGCATGGATTACTCATTACAAGGTAAGAACACTAGTGGAGTAGTCCATGCTAACATTACAAGGTAAGAACACGAGTGGAGTAATCCATGTTAGAATTCTATGGAAAGAACACGATTGGAGTATTTTTTTTCTGTGTGATACTTTTAATTCCAAGGTAAGGGACACAAGTGGAATAATCTGTGCTAACATTCCAAGGTAAGAACACGAGAGAAGTAATCTGTGCTAACATTCCAAGGTAAGAACCCTTGTAAGTAATTCATGCTATGTAATATTTTTAACATTCTAAGGTGAGAACACGAGTGTAGCAATTCATTGTTTGTTATATTTGTAGCTTTACAAAATAAGGATACAGGCGGAGTAATCTATGTTGTGTAATATTTCGAATGTTCCATTAAGGAACACAAGCACTATGTACTTAATAGTTACAAGCAGTGGAAAATGAGTCTCCAAATGTGCATCTAAACAACAGTTTAAAAGTATGTAATAAACCTTAATTAATTTTTTCGTTTACAATAATGTCATACACAGTTAGAGATTAGGTCAGTTTCAAAATGTGTTTATAAGCTGCTGCTTACAAACATGAAATTAAACTTAATTTTCCCTTACAATAAACCACCCAATAGTAAGTTTGAAGGCTTAAGACGCCAAAATTTGGGTCTCAATATCCGTTGTTGGCAGAAGAAAAATTGTCTATTGTGTTGCGACAACAAAATCCCTTAGAATAATCTCATAGATGTTTGGAGACTTTAATTTTGGAGTTTGGAGAAAATCTCAGCTTACAGCCAGCAAATTTTACAGCAAATTATGTTTGGATTGTAGAAACGTGTTTATTTAAACTGTGATACTCGGTTAAGAGGTTTTAGTATTACTTTAAGTGTTATTACGAATATTACAAGCACGTGTTGAAAACTGTACCTGGTGTACACAATCGTCAGCTATAGGGAACATTAGGGTTCCATCTGTTCTCCGGAAGCCTTCTTTTCCCATGAAATGCCTGGGACTTCCGGAATTCGTTAGAAACTCCGAACCACTTCTCGGCGGTTTCCGGTTCTGAGCAACTTCCCCGGGCTTCTCAGCGTTGTCCACGGGGTGAACAAGCCGAGACCTTGCTTTAATCTGTGATATACAGGCTCGTGTCTAGGTAGGCAGGAATCATCGGAGCTTTATTGACTTCGTCCTGGGCTGAGAATATCTAAAGAACGAAGTGTTGACAAAGCTCTTTCCTGGGTGCACAGAAACTCTAACGATCGTAATTATCGCCTTTAACTAACGAGTTGCGTCAGTTATTTGTTTGTCTCTTGCTAACCTTTTAAAGCAACACATGTCAACAGCTTTTGGACGGCAGCAGGATAGACCGGTAGGCGATAATGGACCTTAATTGTCTCCAAACAGAGTCCGGGAAGGAGTGGTTGACAGTCGTCGTTACGTCCTACTTTGAAGATCTGCATACTTGTATTATATTTGTTATATACATTCTCTAATGACGTGGCTGAGATAGCTCTTAAACACTTTAAACAAGCTCAAAGCCTTCCAGCTTAGCTCTGAGCAACCAACTAATCGGAAAGTCAATGGAATAGTAGCATTGGTTTCAAGCACACAATGAAAGCCCCTTGAAATGCAGCGTTCACGTGACATCTACATCAGGAAACATCTTGAAGCTTGTTCTTCAAGACTCTCTCTCTGTTGAAGCTTCAGTCAAACAAACGTAAACCATGTATAATTAAATTAATTTTACGTTGGATATAGAATTATAATTTACTTTGTTTTTGTAAATGTATAAAGAGAGAGAGAAACACAAGCTGATTGGTCGACCTAGAGAGAACTTATCGGTTCACGTGTAATGTTTCATTGTTTGTGTAACTCTGCTATAAACAGTAACACGAGTCCTAAAGATACACTTGAAACAAATCTCCAATCATCATATATAGACTAGATTAAGTAGACATTAATAGATCGTCCTGTTGTATAACTTCAGCGTCATTACATTATGAAATGTTACTACGTTACTGCATTATGAGATGTTACTCTTTAAGAGATGGCATTACGTTACTACCTTATGAGATGTTGCTACCTTAAGAGATATTACTATGTTACTACGTTACAACATTATGAGATATTACTACGTTACTACCTTATGAGATGTTATTACGTTACTACTTTATGAGATGTTAGTACGTCACTACTTATGAGATGTTACTGCGTAAGTATCTCAAGAAATGTCACTACGTTACTGCATTATGAGATATTACTACGTTACTACCTTAAGACATGCTACTACGTTACAACCCTATGGAATTGCATTAGTTACTACCTTAAAATATGTTACTACAATAAGAGATGTTATTAGCTTACTACCTTATGAGATATCACTACGTTATTAACTTATGGTTTATTACTACGTCAAGACCTTATGAAAAGTTAATACGTTACTGTCTTATGAGATGTTATTAACTTAAAACAACTCGCCAACCTTTCTTCACAGACCAAAGTTATTAGAAAGAGATAAACACAATATTGGAATAAACAAAACGTAAAAAAGGTTAACAATTCATTACAAACATTTTTGAATGGTGGCAAAACATCATTTAAGAATATTGTTTCTATAAAACGTTTTGTTCCGAGTTTCAAAAAATAAAAAAAATACCGAAAGAGAAAACAACAAAACAAAGGTGTTTTAAGATAACCATGCTTTTAATAAATATTCAACAAAAATGTATCAATTATTAATATTTTTTATTCTTCCATGAATGGTTTTTATCTTGTGATTATTACATTAGATGTAAAAAAAATTCTTAATTTGGTTTGCATTTTGGCTTAAGAACGATAGTTTTAGCTAATATTTGTGTGGAATTCTTTTAACGTTTTAAAAGGCATTATTTAAGAAAATGCAAAGTGTTAAATTGGACAATTAACAATACTTTTTAAATATTTAAATATATCTAGGCGTATTGAATAAAACATTGTCTTACATTTTTTCTCAAATTGTTAATGTCAAATCTAATGTTAATCCATAACATCAACTTGATTGTCTCATATCGTTTATACACAGCGTATAAATTGAATGTATCTTTATAACTTAGCTAAAATACACGCACTGAAGTTTTCATTGTCTTGTGATATAAAACTGACAATCTCTACTTACAAACTAGAAGACCCCCACAACAATGGTCATCCATTTGTCTGGGCTCACATTCTTCACAGACCGCCACCGAAACGAAAAGGAGGGCAAATTCGCTTCACCAACAATCAAACCACAGAATTAGAAAAAGTGTTCGAAACGCAGAAGTACCTTTCGCCACCCGAGAGGAAGAAGATGGCTTCTGTCTTGCGTCTGACAGAAAGACAGGTTAACACTTAGTTTCTATCTTTACAGGTTAACATTTAGTTTCTATCTTTGCACGTTAACATTTAACTACTATCTTTACAGGTTAACGTTTAGCTACTATCTTTACAAGGTAACATTTAGTTTCTATCTTTACAAATCAGCGTTTAATATCTATCTTTACAGGTTAACATTTAGTTTCTATCTTTACAAGTTAACATTTAGTTTCTATCTTTACAAGTTAACATTTAGTTTATATCTTTACAAGTCAACATTTAATATCTATCTCTATAGGTTAACATTTAGCTTCTATCTTTAAAAGGTCAACATTTAGCTACTATTTTATATATTATATTTAGTTACTACTTTTTACAGGTTAATACTTTGTTACTACCTCTACACATATATATCTAGTTACTATTCACCACAGCATTAGAATTGTCAATAAATATCATATGTTCAAGTTAAAGAAAATTTGAGTTTTTCACATCAAAATTCACACCGTATTAAACTTATAACTTTATATTTTCCTAAGAGTTTAAAATGTAAGGACTGACACAAAATAACACGTACATTTTAATTCCAAATGAATTTTATTAACTACATGCTGCATAGCGATAATTCTGTCTGCTTGTTTCATGTTTCGCTGGTTACATGACACAGTTGTTACATATTATGTTGGTTATATGTTACGCTGATTACTAGTAATGTTGGCTTCATATGGTATTGGTTATACGTCATGCTGGTTTGATGCTAGGCTGGTTAAATGTCATGTTACTTATATTTCATGCTGGTTTCATGTCACTCTGGTTACATGTTGTTGGATATACAAGAATGTTCAGTTTAAAAGTTGTTATTTAATTTATTTAGTAATTTAATATTTAATTATTATTTAATTTTCATAAAAATAGTGCTAAAAGTTAATTATTTTAAAAGCGATACTTATGACAATTTTCGTTAAGTAACTCTGCACGATAAGGAGACAATTATTTAAAGTCCTGGATATAACTGTGATGACCAATAGTGTAACGAAGTTTTGTACATACGTTTAACTTCTTTGAATATATTATTTTAAAAGTGGATTGTGTGCTGTCTGTTTACTGTTGAAATGTATAGCCAACAAACCACAGACACCTACTGTAAAGAATTACAGCCCCATAAAACCTAACAACTGTGCACCACAACTTGGATCAACACCAAGGAACATATTACCTCACTAACTGTAAAAATACAACTTCACTGCACACCACGACTTTGATTAACAGCAAGGAACAAATTATTTCACCAGCTGAAATAATACAACTTTACTGTACACCACAACTTGGATCAACACCAAGGAACAGATTATATCACCATCTGTAAGAATACAACTCCACTGTACACCGCAACTTGAGCCAATAGCAAGGAACAGATTATATCACCATCTGTAAGAATACAACTCCACTGTACACTGCAACTTGAGCCAACAGCAAGGAGAATATTATATCACCATCTGTAAGAATACAACTCCACTGTACACCGCAACTTGAGCCAACAGCATGAAACATATGATCTCACTGTTGGATATACAAGACTGTTTAGTGTAAGCGTTATTATTTAATTTGTTAGGTGATTTAATATTTAATAGTTATTCACTTTTCATAACAACAGAATTAAGAGTCATTATTTTAAAAGCGTTAGTTGTGACAAATTTTGTTACGTAACTCTGTATGAGTGGTAGGTTGCGTTTGCAATTACATTGTTGTCTAGGCTTTATTAATATTGTTGATGTCACGTTACTCGAATCTTCGGTATTTTTCTCGTTATTTTAACTGAGTATCGTTACACAATAGCATCGCTCGCGTAGTTTATAAAAAGTTCGAGGTCCCAGTGAATACGGTATATATATATATATATATATATAGGTGTATATCGAGCGCAAGTAAAGTCAAGTTCAGTTAGAAAGCGTGAAGTTAGCCAGCGTATGAGTACTTAGCCATAACGGGCGATATTTTAAAGTGAGTTTTCCAGTTTAATAGAGATAAGAAGAATAATTTGTCTTGTCAAAGGGTGTTCTAAAGTAATTGAACCCGTCTGTGTGGACTTTGACAAAAGGAGACAATTATTTAAAATTTGAGATACAACTGTACCAACCCACAGAGTAACGTACGTGAATCTATTGCAGATTGTGCAGTAAGAAACAAAGCAGAGAAAAATAGTTCGTCTTGTTAATTATATTCCAACGTAATTGATTCAGCCTGAGTGGACTTTTGACAAGAAAAGGGAATTATTTAGAGTTTTACATAAAACTGTGATTTCCTACAGTGTAAATAATTTTGTATATATGTTTAACTTGTTTTGAATATAATATTTAAAAACAAGTGGATTGTGTGCTTGTCCATTTACTGTTCACATTTATCGCCAACAAATCACAGACACCTACTGTAAAAGAATCCATGCCCATATATATATAACCCTGACGCTCACCAGCAGTAAGAATACAACTTCACTGTACACCACAACTTGGATCAACAGCAACGAACAGATTATCTCACCAGCAGTAAGAATACAACTTCACTGTACACCACAACTTGGGATAATCTGTTCGTTGCTGTTGATTCACCAGCAATAAGAATACAACTTCACTGTACACCACAATTTGGGTCACCAGCAGGGAACAGATTACCTCACCAGCTGTAAGAATACTACTTTACTGTTGTTGGATATACAAGACTGTTCCGTTTAAGAGTGATTATTTAGTTTATTAATGATTTAATATTTAATTATCGTAACAACAGTGTTAAAAGTTAGTCATTATAAAAGTAATAATTATGACAAGTTTCTTTATGTAACTGTACGAGTCGTACGTTGTGTATGCAGTTAAACTGTTGTACTGGGCCTTTGTAATATTGTTGACGTCATCTTAATCGAAACTTCTATGTCTTTCTCGTTATGTGTAATATTGTAGTTGCCAGAGGGCTAGATATTTCTCGATTTTTTGTCGAATGTTATATATATACGTGCAGATACAAAGAAGAAGAAGAAGTAAGTTTGTGAAAGTGAAGTTAGACTGCATATTTGTCAGTTTAACCGAAATAGACGATTTCTAAAGTTTAAAGTTTTACAGCTTGTATTGTAACAACAAAGATATAAAAAAATAATTTATCATTTTAATTGGGTTCTAAAGTAACTGAATCAGCCTGTGTGGACTTTGGTGAAAAAGGGACAATTATTTAAAGCTCTGAATACAGCTGTGATAACTTATAGTGTAACGAATTGTGGTACACACATTTGACTGGTTTTGAATATATTATTTTAAAACAAACAGATTGTGTGCTGTCCATTTATTGTTGAAATTTATCACCAACAAGTCACAGTCACCTACTGTAAAGAATCCGACCTTACAAAAATCTGACACATGTTACGCTGTTTACATGTAATGCTGGTTATACGACACAGTGGTTATATGTTATGCTAATTACATGTCACTATGGTTACATGTTACGCTGGTTTCATGTCACGCTGGTTACATCTGACACAGGTTATATGTCACACTGGTTACCTGTAATACTGGTCACATGTTATGTTTCTTAATTGTGACGCTAGTTATATGATACTGTGGTTACATGTTACGCTGATTACATGTCACATTGATTTCATATAATGCTGGTTACATGTAACTCTGTATATATATCACTCTGGTTACCTGTCATGGTGGTTACATGCTACACTGCTTATATGCTGTGCTTCTTAGATGTTATGCTGGTTACCTGTCACTCCGGTCATATGTCATGCCGGTTACATGTCATTTTGGTTACCTGTCATGCTAGTTACACGTCACTCTAGTTACCTATAACTCTGGTCACTTATCATGGTAGTTACACGTCACTCTAGTTACATGTCACAATGATTACATATCACTCAGGTTACCTGTCATGCTAGTTACACGTCACTCTGGTTACATGTCACTCTGGTTACATGTCACTCTGGATACATGTCACACTGGTTACATGTCATACTGGTAATCTTTTATCCCATAAATTTCGTTTAAATTATTTCGTTTTGTATAAAAATACAATCCTGATCTGAAAAGTTAAACTTTTTATTTCAGGTTAAAACTTGGTTTCAAAACAGAAGGGCAAAATGGCGACGAATCAAACAAGTAAGAATTTTATTCCTGTTTTGGGAATTTGTAGGATTAAAAGCGTGTATAAGATTACGAATCTTCGAAGATACAAATGTACTTCTACATCATTAAAAGAGCCAGAAATCAGTGATTTGCATTTTTACTTTCATAAATTAATAAAAGATATATAAAATTTAGTTGTTTTTTTTGTGAAAATGCCAAATCCATCTTCCAAATTTCTCGAATCTTAAACAGTGATCCTTTATTTTATTATTTCTTGAAGAAATTTCAAATGATGCTTTTTGTTTCAGGATGGTGACTCCCCTACCAGCCAGTCAATCCATGAGTCCAAATACAGCGATACTGAAGAACAAGTAGCATCTCAAGAAGAACATGGAGAAAGTGACAACTGTAATGCAGTGTCAACATAGAAAGAGGACGGTGATGTCTGGTGATGTCAGGGTTGTTCTTAGAAACTTACATTTAAATCTTAGTTCTCACGAAACCACTGGACTACTTTTCTGCTCAGATCTGAGCACGTGATTCTGATAAAACTTGTTCAAGACAAATCAACGACCATACTACTTTCTTGCTCAGATCTGACTATATGTGATCCTGCTAAAATTGGTTTAAGAAAGATCAACAATTGGCCTACTTTGATGATCATATCTGATCACACGTGGTCCTGATAAGACTGGTTGAAAACAAATCAACAGCTGGACTACTTTCATATCTGATCACATTTGGTTCTGATAAAAACGATTGAAAATAAACGTTTTCCTGATTACTTATGACCACATGTGGTTTCGATAAGAGTGATTGAAGATAAATCAGCAGTTGGACTACGTTCACGATCAAATCTTACCACATGCAGTTCTGATAGAACCGGTTTCCATTTCACTTCTTACAAAAACAAAAATTAGGTTAGAGAAAACATAGTTCAGTTCCATTCTGATAAAATACTATGATTATTTTTGAATGTAGTATAAAATATGGATCCAAGACGTATAGCAAAACGTTACGTCAGTTCTTGTTGAATTCCTTCCACTCAGTGAGAAGTGTGAATTTCGGTGAGACCAAGGCTTAGAGCAACCAACATTGCATAGTTGTTTCTTCTCTTTATATCACCAGTTTTGAAAGATGTATAGAATAGTTCCAAAGTTAATGAGTTTATTGACTATACCAAAGTTAAACTGAGGTTGTGGAGTAAAGGTTGTATTATGTGGAATTTATCTAATCTCAGTGAATAAATTGAAATTATTGTTTAAGACCTAAATATGGAAAACATGATTTAAATTATCAGTTACGTGAGAACTTATAAGCATTCAAACAGTTTAGATTTGAACTTACTGTTATTAATAATAATATAAGCAATTTAAAACATTATATTTCCACCGACAGGCCACCCAGTGGTACAGCGGTATGTCTGCAGACTTACAACGCTAGAATCCGGGTTTCGATACCCGTGGTGGGCAGAGCACAGATAGCCCTTGTGTAGCTTTGTGCTTAATTACAAACAAACAAACAATCAACCGACAGTTAAGAAAGATCATGTAAATAGCTTAAAATACCTTGGCTTTCGACTGACAATTATTAAAGATTATATAAACAGCTTAAAATACCTTGGCTTTCGACTGACAATTATTAAAGATTATATAAACAGCTTAAAATACATTGGCTTTCGACTGACAATTATTAAAGATTATATAAACAGCTTAAAATACCTTGGCTTTCGACTGACAATTATTAAAGATTATATAAACAGCTTAAAATACCTTGGCTTTCGACTGACAATTATTAAAGATTATATAAATAGTTCAAAACACATTATATTTCAACTGTTTGTTAATAAATATTATATAAACAGATTAAAACGAATTATATTGCCCCCACACCCTACTAGTGGCTCAACCGTAAGTCTGAAGCCTCATAACGCTTTAGTTACCCGCGGTTGGTACAACACAGATACCCCATTGTGTGCTTTATACTTAACAACAAATATACAAAAGAAATATATTATACATGTGTTCACAACTCTGGCACCACTATGTCATATCTGTTTACTCACTATTTAGAAGGTTGATTTGGTACAGAAAACAAGGTTAATTTCTACAAATCTGTCATCAGATTGTTCTCTTACTGTCCCAATAGAGGTAAGGCGAGATGTGGAATTTACCGAAACCGGAATAACTCGATAAAAAGTTGTAAATCTAATAATAATAGATTGGTTTTCACATTTATGTTTTTTACTTTAAGCAACTTTTGATCTGAATAATTCACATAATTTCTACATGAATAAAGAATCACCGTGCTCGTCGATCGTTATTAACTTTTTCAAATATTTCTGGATGAATGGATCCAGAGTTGCACATCGCGATTTCTTGGAGTAGTTTCGATGAGATTAATTTTCGTGCTTCCTGTTTCATTAGTGGTTGCCCCCCCCCCAGTGGCAGAGCGGTATGTCTGCGGACTTACAACGCTAGAAACCGGGTTTCGATACCCATGGTGGGCAGAGCACAGATAGCCCATTGTGTAGCTTTGTGCATAACTTCAAACAAACAAAAAAACATTAGTGGTTAATTTATCATTTCGTTCTTGTTAGTTAACCTTCACTTTGAAGTTAAAAATATTCTTTGTCCTGGGATACACCGTCATTAATCTTTGGTGGTTCTCCCCCCCCCTCTTACACTCCAATATAGATACCAAAATCTATTCAGCTCGTTCTTTTTTGTTAAAACCAATATGCATGTTACCTGTTCTTGTTTAAACACTTATGCATGTTACCTGTTCTTATTTAAACACTTATGCGTGTTACCTGTTCTTGTTTAAACACTTATGCATGTTACCTGTTCTTGTTTAAATACTTATGCATGTTACCTGTTCTTGTTTAAATACTTATGCATGTTACCTGTTCTTGTTTAAATACTTATGCATGTTACCTGTTCTTGTTTAAATACTTATGCATGTTACCTGTTCTTGTTTAAACACTTATTTTTTACTTTCGGCAACTGCTGAAACCTAAATGGTCAGGTCAGCTAGAAACAGATTGTTGAATTTATATTTTCTTAATATATGTTAAAAACCAATCGACTTTGCTGAAACTAGTAACAAATATAGTGATTGATTGTTACGTAATAAGGTTTTTCTTAAACCTACGCTGTTTACACGGTTTACTGGTGACAATCCACGAGGAATATGTTAGAGAGGCGATAGGTTGAAAGATTTCATTGTTTGTTTGGATCCAAAGATGGTACTACTACAGCTTCATAGAATAACTCATCATTATCCAAAGATGGTACCACCACAGCTTTACAGAATACATCATCATCATTATTATCTAAAGATGGTACTACTACAGCTTCAAAATATGCATCATCATTATCTAAAGATGGTACTACTACAGCTTCAAAATATGCATCATCATTATCTAAAGATGGTACTACTACTACAGCTTCAAAATATGCATCATCATTATTTAAAGATGGTACTACTACAGCTTCACAGAATACCTCATCATTATCTAAAGATGGCACTACTAGAGCTTCAAAAATACCTCATCATTATCCAAAGATGGTACTACTATAGCTTCATAGAATACCTCATCATTATCCAAAGATGGTACTACTACAGCTTCACAGAATACCTCATCATTATCCAAAGATGGCACTACTAGAGCTTCACAAAATACCTCATCATTATCCAAAGATGGTACTACTACAGCTTCATAGAATACCTCATCATTATCCAAAGATGGTACTACTAGAGCTTCACAAAATACCTCATCATTATCCAAAGATGGTACTACTATAGCTTCACAGAATACCTCATCATTATCCAAATATAGTACTACTATAGCTTCATAGAATACCTCATCATTATCCAAAGATGGTACTACTACACCTTCACAGAATACCTCATCATTATTCTATATTTTTCATCATATATAATCACACTTGCTACCATACAGATACATAATCACACTTACTACCATACAGATACATAATCACACTTACTACCATACAGATACATAATCACACTTACTACCATACAGATACATAACCACACTTACTACCATACAGATACATAATCACACTTACTACCATACAGATACATAATCACACTTACTACCATACATATACATAATCACACTTGCTACCATACAGATACATAACCACACTTACTACCATACAGATACATAATCACACTTACTACCATACAGATACATAATCACACTTGCTACCATATAGATACATAATCACACTTACTACCATACATATACCTAACCACACTTACTACCATACAGATACATAACCACACTTGCTACCATACAGATACATAATCACACTTGCTACCATACAGATACATAACCACACTTACTACCATATAGATACATAATCACACTTACTACCATACAGATACATAACCACACTTACTACCATACAGATACATAATCACACTTACTACCATACAGATACATAATCACACTTGCTACCATACAGATACATAATCACACTTACTACCATACAGATACATAATCACACTTGCTACCATACAGATACATAATCACACTTACTACCATACAGATACATAATCACACTTGCTACCATACAGATACATAACCACACTTGCTACCATACAGATACATAACCACACTTGCTACCATACAGAAATGGAAGAATTGCTTCATGTTTCCTTCCCCCTTTTTCGTCAGACCTTCAAAAGCTACTTTATAATGTCTGATGACAACATCCACAGCCGCTCCTCTTCTAAACTTTGACAATTTAATTCCACCCTAGAGTGCACTACTGGTTCCATTCCATACAAATACAGAATAAAATACTACATCAGATATTCTCCTTGCCTCTCCTAGTATTGTATTTCTGTTCACGATTGACGTTCTTATACCTGTTGGCAGTTATCATCTACCCATCTATCCCCATCTTGCTACCAGAACATCCTAGACGCTACCACCACATACTAAAACATTATATATTACTTTTATAAAGATGATTAGTTTTATTTTCAACGTCACGTCTATAGTTTACTTCAAGACACCGATTTCTGCCTCTACACATTTGAGGATTTGTATCATTTAGCTCATACTCTGGCATCTTACATTTCTTTGGCCAGTTCTTAAAACATTCCAACTGTTCATTACCGTCCAAACAAAGCTCTCTCACCACATGAAGCTGTTTTCTTAATAGGTCGAACGTGTGTTCCTGTTATCATTTTTCCTCCCAGAATCTCAACATTACGAGTATCCTGCGTTTCTTAAATAATATGGAGGTTATCAACAAACTGCTCATTATTCTAGTGTTGTAGCAAAGAGACTACAATATCAGAGAACATGCACCTAACTGTGTGACATTTCTAATCCCTTCCGGTACTGGATTATGTTTAAATTACAATAAACTCTCCTCAGTATCCCATTCTCGCTCATGACATCGTTCTTATTTCTTCCTTAGAAAAGGCTGATTATTTTGAAGCATTTTTCAAACATCTGTTTGTCAATCTTTGACACAGATGTTGCTCTGGATATTTCTCGTCGTGCCAACCCCCACCTTTAAAAACTGTCTTTTAACTTTCACTATGACCTGGATGGTGGTTTTCTAGCTGTGCCCCTTATTGTGCCTGATATCCATCGTGATTTACACAGCAAACAAAACACAGGACCTGAATAGTACAACCTCTGTGGCACCTATAGACACGACTCATTCTGTGACTTCTGTCAAAACCTCTGTAGCACCTATAGACACGACTCATTCTGTATATAGTTCCTATATACACGACTCATTCTGTGACTTCTGTCAAAACCTCTGTAGCACATATAGACACGACTCATTCTGTATATAGTTCCTATATACACGACTCATTCTGTGACTTCTGTCAAAACCTCTGTAGCACCTATAGACACGACTCATTCTGTATATAGTTCCTATAGACACGACTCATTCTGTGACTTCTATCAAAACCTCTGTAGCACCTATATACACGATTCATTCTGTATATAGTTCCTATAGACACGACTCATTATGTGGCTTATGTCAAAACCTCTGTAGCACCTATATACACGACTCATTATGTGGCTTATGTCAAAACCTCTGTAACACCTATAGACACGATTCATTCTGTATATAGTTCCTATATACACGACTCATTATGTGGCTTATGTCAAAACCTCTGTAGCACCTATAGACACGATTCATTCTGTATATAGTTCCTATATACACGACTCATTATGTGGCTTATGTCAAAACCTCTGTAGCACCTATAGACACGATTCATTCTGTATATAGTTCCTATATACACGACTCATTATGTGGCTTATGTTAAAACCTCTGTAGCACCTATAGACACGATTCATTCTGTATATAGTTCCAATATACACGACTCATTCTGTGACTCCTGTCAAACCCCTGTCTCTCCACCTCTAACTGAAATGGATCTTCTACGTTTTGTAATCACTACATTACACAATATTCATCCACATCAGCATGCTTTGGTTATATTACATACTACCACATGCGAAATAGTGTTACAAAATTCTATCTACAACTATCCACTGTCATTTTATACCCTCACTCGTTTAATTTTATTTTGTTTTTCAAGTCCTATAAACCTCCTTCACTAGTGACCTCTTATCACCATATTAGTACTAAGGCTTTCAGCAGGACATCTGAGCGAATTTTCGTCCCTCGGCTCCACTGTTTTATCCGGAAGATAACCTCCTGTCCAATTTTTAAGCTTAATTTTGACCTTCACTTTTCACCATTGACCAGATCTTAAGTTTGTCTCATGTTATAACCAATCATTTTAGTACCAATCGCCTATCTTGTCTTCTGCGTTTTGCTCTGAGAGAACATTTGATACTGTTTGTGAAAAAGGATCGTCATCTGTACTCTTCGTCCCATGTTACTTACGTCCGACTTGTTACCTGGTTATTTAGGTCCATATCATTCAGATAACCAGATAGTTTCGCATATCTGTTATAAATTAACATATCCCCCACGTGACGAGAAATGGATACCTTATAAAAAAAATAGTCGTGTAAAAGTTTCCTGCTGCTAGTATCATTCATGATATTTGTACTCAACAATGGATTAATCATATATAGATTTCCCTGTGCTTCTATTAAACATTTTATATGTACTTCACAATGGACTTATCATATATAGATTTTTTTGGTACTAGCATCACACACAATATATGTACTTTACAATGGACTAATCACATATACAGTTTCTGGTGCTAGCATAACACACACTATATATTTACTTGACAGTGCACTAATCATATATAGATTTCACTTAGCTAGCATAACACACACACTATATATTTACTTGACGGTGCACTAATCATATATAGATTTCACTGAGCTAGCATAATACACACACTATATATTTAATTGACAGTGCACTAATCATATATAGATTTCACAATGAGGTAGCATAACACACGCACTATATATTTACTTGACGGTGCACTAATCATATATAGATTTCACTGAGCTAGCATAACACACACACTATATATTTACTTGACGGTGCACTAATCATATATAGATTTCACTGAGCTAGCATAACACACACACACTATATATTTACTTTACGGTGCACTAATCATATATAGATTTCACTGAGCTAGCATAACACACACACATTATATATTTACTTTATGGTGCACTAATCATATATAGATTTCACTGAGCTAGCATAACACATACACTATATATTTAGTTGACGGTGCACTAATCATATATAGATTTCACTGAGCTAGCAGAACACACACACTATATATTTACTTGACGGTGCACTAATCATATATAGATTTCACTGAGCTAGCATAACCCACACTATATATTTACTTGACGGTGCACTAATCATATATAGATTTCACTGAGCAAGCATAACCCACACTATATATTTACTTGACGGTGCACTAATCATATATAAATTTCACTGAGCTAGTATCTCACTTGTGTGTGTACTTTACAATGAACTAACCTTATATAGATTTATGATGCTAGTATCTCATTTGATATATATACGTTACAACGGACTAATAATGTAAATATATCGTAGGGCTAGTATTGCTCATGTCGTATTTAGGTTACAACGGATTAATCACACATGAACTTTTTGATGCTAGTAACACAAGAAACGTATACTTTGTAATAGAGTAATTACATAGAAATTTGTTGGTGCTAGTATCACACATGATATATGTACTTTAAATGGATTAATAATATACAGATTTGTGTTTGAAGCGCATTTATCAGACTATACACCAGATGCCACTGCTGAGCTAGAAGTATCTATTGAGGAAGTGAGAAGAACAACTGGTAAAGCAAAGATGTGCAAGGCTAATGGACCAGATGAGATTACAAATGGTATGGGAAAGCCATTTAGGGAAGTAGGAGTCCGCTGGGTAACTAGAGTGATCCAAGCAGTGTGGAATGAAAAGAAGATACAAGAGGCATGAATTGTTTCTAATTTGTGCCCCTTTTCAAAAAGAAAGACAATATGCGCGAATGTGAAAATTATAGAGGGATAAAACCTTCAGCACATTGTATGAAAGTTATGAATAGAATCATTGACGAAGGACTGAAGTACAGAGGAACCACAACTAGGAGAAGAGCAGTTTGGTTTCCAAAAGGGTAAAAACCCAGTTGGCAATTAATGGACAGAAACTAAAGTATCAATAGAAGAGTATGTGGGATTTTCTGGATCTAGAGAAAGCATATGACAGAGTGAGTAGAAGATTGATACCTCCAGTACTGATGGAACATGGAGTGTCAGAAGAAATTGTAGATGAGATCATGGTCATGTATGGAGTACCAATGTAGATGAGACCATGGTCATGTGTGGAGTATCAATGTAGATGAGATCATGGTCATGTATGAAGTATCAATGTAGATGAGATCATGGTCATGTATGAAGTATCAATGTAGATGAGATCATGGTCATTTATGGAGTACCAATGTAGATGAGATCATGGTAATGTATGGAGTACCAATGTAGATGAGATCATGGTCATGTATG